>NC_048427.1:12579216-12581729 GCF_013103735.1 Etheostoma cragini | reverse complement strand
CCCCCCCCCCCCCCGCCCCCCAGTGACAGGGAAAAAAAGCAAGAAAAAAACCTGTCTTCTCATCCACATGCACTTTCAAGATTTAATTTTGCCCATGCTACTAGATTCAAGCAGTTTCATCTCCCTGTAACAGAGATCTTACGCACTAGTGTCTGGATGTTGAGGTGCTGTGTTTAAAAAGCAGCTCTGTATCACTACACACACACACACACACACACACACACACACTATTCTCCCACTCTGCCTCTAGCTATTTTTTTCTCTCCCCAGTTTTTGAAGTGCTGCAGAGGGCCGATTTCCCGTTCTCCATTCAGAAGTGTGATGCTCGGGGTGGCCTGGTGGGGATACGAGAGGAGGTGAGGAGGGGGTGTTAGTGGTTCGCTTTAAGTGGATTGCCCTCAGCCTTGTTGTGCCCAGCCTAAAGCATTATAACGCCTTGGCAAGTGACCTCCACTTGAATGGTGCCCCTAACACCGGTGCCGGGCAGGGTACACTGATTGTTGTGATTAGTACAAAGACCAAATGTGTGCCATGAACCGCGCAGAGGTTGGACAACTGCAGGGTGAATGTGCATTCAACACTCATGGAAACAGATGCATGTGTGTGTGTGTATGTGTGTGTGTGTGTGTGTGTGTGAGATAGAGTTTTAAGCTCTTTTATAAAACAAACTGTTCTCTCCAGGACACAAGCTTCTTACATCCTGTTATTGTATGTGTATGTATTGTATCATGTATGTGAATGTGAATGTGTGTGTACGTTTGTGCACGTTCCTGCCAAGCAATGTAAAATGTACAAAAGAGCCGAGCTCGTTCGGATGTTAATGAAACGTGTGAAATCCCCTGCTTAGCCAGCAAGTAGGGAGCTGGGGACAACAAAGGCCCACGGGAGAGCAACAGACTGCCGCGGCTCAGAGCATGACAAATGCCCCTGCCACCGTCACCACTGTGGCCCCTGTTACCCAGCCTTACATAATGGGGTGGGGGTAGGGGGAGGCTGGCGGTGGGCTATCTGCTTCATTCTAACCTGGGGATGGGATCAGGAGGAGGGTTAATGGAATGGATGACTCCGCCACTTTAAAAGAGAAGGGAGCAGAGTGATGAGGGTGAGGGAGGAGGAGTCATCAGCATTTTAAAAGAATGAGGCGCAGGGAATGTAGATGGAGCAGCTACTCCCCTTTCTCTGCCATGTCTCTCTGTTATTGTCCACCACACACCTCACCCCAGCCCTAGTGTGTGTGTGTGTGTGTGTATATATGTATGTATGAAAGAGATGAGTTAATAGGATGAGAGGCAGCGCTTTTTACCCACAAGTCCCAGAGGTGCATATGGGTCAACTTCATCTGAGAGGCGAGGACAACCCCTGACAGTGAAAAGTGCCCTATCGGAGCACAGATTGTTATTGCACTGTGGTTGCTTGTGCAGTCAAAAGGTTTACTCAGTTTAGCCACAGGCAGCTTGGAAGAGGCTCGTCCTTTGTCAGGCCCAGACAACAAACCCAGAAAACTGCTGTGAAAATTTACATCAATGTCTTTTTGATTGATATCAACTTTTTGCCCTCAGGCCTGCGCTTGATATTAAGGCGACAGGGAACTACTGAAAACGTGAACAGTATCACATGGCTCATCATATGCATATCACAACACAGAGCAACTTTTGAGCTGTTGCTTAACAATGTTACACATAACCTCGCAATTTCAATGACACAGACCAACACATTTCAAATAAACATCTGCATTGGCAGCTGCCAAACAGGTGCAGGAGCTAAGCCAGAGGTACCCTTAAGCTCTTCACATCCATTCAATCTCATGGAAAAAAAAAAGGTAAACAAAATACTTTTTTTGTTTGGAGAAAAACAAGACTTCCTATTCTGTAAATGTGCCAGTGTTGGCCAGTTGGCTAATTTTCAACCGTAGTCCTTTGGCAAGATGTTATGAGAACCATCAACTGACTTGGTCAGTTGTTCCCAGATGTCAAGTCAGCCATAAATACATTTTACACAAGCACATTAAAACACTCAAAAACCCAAAACAAAGATACAGAAACAAGACAAATTAAGAAGACAGCAGCAACACAGGACAGACCACCACTCATGGAGATTAAAACAGAAGAAAAGGAAGAAAAAAAAATACCCAACAATAAACACAAACAGGAACATTTACACTATTCACAAATACAACATAAAACATAAATCTTGTGTACTATCAAATCAGGGCTCCGTCTGTAACAAAACTTCCAAGGGTCCAAAAAGAAGCACATCAGGGCTTTGAACTGATATAAAAAAAAGCTTGGCAGTCACTATGGCTACCCAAACCATCTGTGCTGTGAGCCCATAGAGAGGGGAGTGCTTCAATAGTAAGTAAATAGGCTAATACAAAAAGTGAATGGTTCAGAAGGGCAGATCATTAGCTGGCAACATCTTACCATTCTCTGTGTGATACCAGAACAGAGGGGGGTTGGTGCATGAAAAAAGAAGCCTGATAATATTTAACCAGTGCAGACCTATCATCAATCTGC
>NC_048427.1:12569448-12579116 GCF_013103735.1 Etheostoma cragini | reverse complement strand
ACACACACACACACACACACACACACACACACACACACACACACACACACACACACATACACACACACACACACACCAACATGGTGAACCTGTGGGTTTTACTGGGTTCTTTGAATGAAAAGAAGAAGTAATTTATCCGACTCATCTTCACTACACCTCCAAGCACCTTTTAAAAATACTCCGTATTCCTTGCTAACTCTAACGCTGCACCTTACTGACAGCATGATGGAGAGCCCAACTCAGCATCTCTTTCTTCCCTCCTTTCTCTCTCTCTCTCTCTCTGGAGCTTTTCCTGCCTTTCCATCCTCAATGACAACAGTCCTTGCCGAAAAGTGAAGGCCAAGCTTCAGTGACGATTTAAGAAAGTGTAGGTATGTGTTCATAGGGCATCTGTCTGTGTGTGAGTTTGTTTGAGTGTGTGTGTGTGTGTGTGTGTGTGTGTGTGTGTGACTTGGTGGTATGACAAGGATCCCTGTATATCAGTGTTTGTATGTTTTAATCGAGGAAAAAGGGTGCCACAGTAAAAAGGTGGAGGGGTGATGGTGGGGGGAGAGTTCACAGATGTTTTGGGGGGTGAGAACAGGTGTGCCAGGGGCTGCTGGGAGGCCTGGCATGCCAGAGCTCACGAGGAGTTAACAAAATCCACCTCCAGACTCAATATTCAGTTCTCTATCTTCTCACATTTTTCACTATTTCCACTTGCATGTCATTCCCAATTTCATGTGCTAAATGTCAATAAACCAAGAATGATGCATATTTCAGTTAACACACAGCTTCAAGCGTCAGGCTGTCTAGACCCTGTTTGACCAGAGTGAATGCTCACAGGTCTGTGTGTTTATCTGATGTAGTCTCTATGCAACCAAGCAAACATCAACAATAAAACCTCTAACCTAGTTGGCCAACAGCCCATCCCCGTCTATCTCCCTCTCTTTCTCTGGACGTATCATTCATCACTCTCCCTCTTTTTCTCCATACAGCATCCCATACCACGACATTAGTTCCACCAATACAGCTGCTACTACAGATAAGCGTCACACTTATGTTTGATTCCAAACTCTTGATACATAGGAGGAAAAATAAACACATGGAAAACAAGAAGGGCACTCAAAGTGCGCAGACGTCGGCCAATGCACGCCCTATCTCACAATGGTAACGCAGTGTGAATTTTCCCAGCCAGGGAACTAATTCTTCCAATTACTCCAACACCACAGGAATGAAACAAAATGCCATATCTCGCAATGTTAACAAAAGTGAGAAAACAATGAGTGTATCTGCCCTGTGAATCGGATCTGCTCCAAAATTGTATGGATCCTTCCTTGGCCCACACCATACCCGTCCACCAAGTTTCGTGAAAATCCTGTATGTAGTTTTTCCATAATCCTGCTGACAGACAAAAACAAATCAGAGGAAATAAACTATACAACAGCCTAATAGAGAAGCAGATGAATCCAGCTATAGTATCAAAACACAAAACCAAATGAAAAAGCCAAGCTGTATCAAAGTCTTGAAATAGGAAAATAGCTGGTTTCGTAACAGTTTTAATGCTGCAATCCTTATCTGACGTCAGTATATATTGTTTTGGTAATCATATATCTAAATGTAATGGAAGTATAGTCCCAAAACCAGCTACTAAAGGAGTCACCATCTGGCTATCTTAAGGGCAGATCTGATACTCAAGGGATGAAGGACGTTGTTCCTACATTACAGCAATTAAAAGTACTTCAGTGGCTGGTTGAGTAAAAGAGGCATGGGGGTTTAAGCTCTTGGACTTGTATGTTGCTGGTCTAATTCAACCAAATATCTGTGATGGGAGGTGCTGCCCCCTCCACCCTTCTTCGCTCCAACACCATCGCTCCCCTGCCTTTAACAACTACTGTGTAACAGCTCGACTTATCTTATCAGAGACATGGGGAGGGTGCATCTGATCTCCTGTATTGGTTAATGCAGTATTTTGAAATAGATTTTGCAACAAGTCCTGATAGATGTATAGCAAATATGACACAAGAGTAGTGACTGTCCAGGAGGAATATACAGTAAATTATGTTAAAAAAGATGCAAGCACTAAGAGTAATGACTCATAGCTTCTACACTTCCCTTATTTTACTGTAACTTCCCTACATTGCAAAATGACTGACATCCAGATGTCATACATTTGCACGCAACTTAGTTTTTCTTTGTCTGTCTGTCTGTCTGTCTGTCTGTCTGTCTGTCTCTCTGTCTGTATGTGTGTGTGTGTGTGTGTGTGTGTGTGTGTGTGTGTGTGTATGTGTGTGTGTGTGTGTGTGTGTGTGTCTAAAGCTCTTTAGTATGACTGTTCGAACCCTCTGAACATTTTTCGACTCTCAACTGGACTCAGCTCGTACTCACAGTAATACACACAAATACTCTTGAGACATAACAGGACAAAGGGTGTAACCCTATGCCTATGAAGCATTGAACATAGGAATATGAACAAAATCGGAAAAATTGTTTAAATTAAAAATTCCTAACCATTAAATTATATATATAAAATCAGTCAGCCATAATTATCTATTACCTGCATTATGAAAAGATTTCAGATGTCATTGTCAGGTGCATTGATAAAGGTCAATTATTGTCCTACCCTTAATATAAAGGAAAAGGAAGTGCTGTGAGGATAAGTATGTATTAGAGACAGTTCTAATGGAGGAGATACCAACTATGACACATGAGAAGAAACTGTGTGTGAATAATTCATGAACGACAGAAAGCGACATTCAACAGAAGAGTGTCCATCCATCCTCATCTACCATTACCATCTCTCTCTCTCTCTCTCTCTCTCTCTCTCTCTCTCTCTCTCTGTCTCTCTCTCTGTCTGCTCTGGGGAGTTCAGATAAAGGATAATTGATCTGCCAACATTCAGCTGTCCCAAAAAGTTCACATGAAATAACCCGGTTATTATGGAGCAGCATGCAAATTCACTCAATCTCTCTCTCACACACACACACACACACACACACACAGACACACAGACACACACACACAAAATGCCCTGCAGGCCTGGTGCTGAGCGAGTTGCTAGACTACACCTAATAGTTCGGCGGTCAAACCCAGGCAGTTAGCCAGAGTGCTCCGGGCTGAACTTGGAGTGATGATCATAATTTGTGTCACAAGAGGCTTCTGCTGAATAACAACGGCCAATAATGCAATGATACTGATGATGCCCATGTGCATGTCACACCCTCAGTTTAATCCCTGCAGATGCTACCTAATAACAGATGAATGAACAGTGTGTGTCTGATGTTTGGACTGGACTGGAACACAGACACAGACACAAATACACATTCACACACACATACACATACACACAACACACACATGTTGTTAAGAGACGCAAAGTCAGTTCCCCGTATTGAGATAAAAGTAAACAGGTTGAGTCGACAGTAATAGCATTAATTAGAAAACAACTGGTCTGTGACATCACTCCCAGAAAAAAATACACACGCTCATGGGGAAAAAACATTTTCTTTAGGAGATGGACCAAAAGTACTCTCCTCAGTGGTGTGTTAATGAACACTTTGACGTACAACATGTGAATACTGGATGCCATAAAGCTATTTTAGGCACTTTGTTACAGCCCACCAGTGACACACAAACACAAACACACACACACACACACACACACACACACACACACACACACACACACACAGAGCAAATCCCACCATCAGCAACATGCAGGTGCACGATCATTCCAGAAAGGAGACAACAATGGAGACCATCCTCTCTCCCTCTGTGCCAAAAACCCACACGTCTGGCAAAACAGCTGAGTGGGACACATCATCCCGGGTATTTCTGTTACAAAGCAGAGCCACATATTATGGCTGAAACACACACACACACACACACACACACACACACACACACACACACAGTCAGCGCCTGACTCAACCAGTAAAAACTGTATGTTTTTTTGCCTTCACGTTAAAGAATGTTGTACTGCTAACGTGCAGAATGCTTCTTGTTTTCATTCATGTTTATGTGATTTTTAAGCAGAGAATATGCAATGTAGTTGTTATTTGCTATTCCACAGAGATCCCTAGATGCTGCTGCAGCATCCAAAGCTAAGGTCTTCACCAGCAAATCATTTAATGGCCTAATATCAAATTCATCTTCGCCATGTATTTGGATGTAGGAGAAAAACAATTTACTGGGGACTATAAAACATTTTCTTTCCTGTAAAAGACCATTATTGGCATGGTAACAAATGCAATTAGAGAATGTCCTGACTTAGAAAAAGAAAATACAATTTGGCAACAACATCCATTTTCAAGGAAGTAAGCACTTAATTCCTAAAATAGAGCAGGATAGAGATTCAGGGCATATTAGGAAATAATAAACAGACCATTTCCGCGAACATCCAGTACTCCCAAATATCAATCTTAATGTGAATTACGATGAATATGTTTTTTTGTGAGAAGGACCAAACAGTGAAGAAAAAATATTTGTTGTTTATGAAAAGCTTTAAGTAGAACAGTGTGCTCCAGATCCTGTCTCAGTGTTGGGCCTGTTGAGGCGGGTTAGAGTTCACTTCACTGTACTGACCTCTGTGTTTGTTGCTTCAGACTTTAGACAGTACGTGATCCTTCCACTCTGCTTCCTACCCTCTCATCATGTCGCTTGGACAATTCTGCTTTTCTCACACACATAATGATCTCCTTCTCTCTCTTTCTCTTTGCATATCTTATAGATCGATTGTATCCTCCTCCACTTGATCTTCATCTCTCATGCCTCAGTTCCTCCTTAGCTCGCAGAGGAAATGTATAACTCTATATAATCAACTTAATCGCTTTGCCGTCTGCTGCTATGTCGAGCTGCGATGAGGTTTACTGCTCACACACAGCTGTAGTAGGGAAGAGGAGCTAGCTGCCCCTCATATGCCCGACTTGGTGGTTACGCTTATTGAGTAGCTATAAAGAATCTCTAAGGCAGCATGTGTAAGTGTCTGTATAATAAATACTGTCCTAGAGTGGAATCTTAAAGCATAGCTAAATGTATCTTTTTTCTGTGCACTGTTACTTTATTTACACAAAGTAACAACAGCAAGAAGATTTTTTTACTCTCACTACAGCACAACTGGAACATCAATATAATTTGTTTCTTGATGCTTAGTTTGATATATACACTGAAATCACTCAAATTGATATTTCATTTACCAAAGAGTGTTGGAACTAGTTAATCCATAAATTGATCAGCAGAAGAAAAATCATTTTCTCAATAATAAGCAAAATGTTAAACGTCCTCTGTTTCCAGCTTCTGATAGTTGTGAATTTGCTACTTTTCTTTAATTTATATATATATTTTTTGGTAGAAATATATTTGGGTTAGGGTTATTTGTTGGTTGGACAAATAAGCCGCCTGAAGATGTCATCTCGGGGCCGTAAAACGTCATGAGAAGCATATTTGACATCTTTTTTAAATGTTTTGTAGACTAAAGGAATAAACAGTGGAGCAAAAATGACATTGAAAATAATTGTTAGTTGCAGCCCTATAACCACACCGCGACTTTAGAGGAAATAAACGTACGGATCAAATAAATGAGTCGCTAGTTAGCGTTACCGGTCCCACTGGTGCTTTTAGACCATACCAAATTAAGAGCATGTGTACACTACAAATGTATTTTGCAGGTAAAGACAATGCGACAATATCCAATGCGACAATCCTAACCCTCTCCTGCTTTGGAGAGGAAACCCTGGTTATAATCAGATTTCCTCTCACTGTTAATGTTGCCAAGCTACAAAAATAATGCCTGGATTACAAAGCACACTCAATTTCCTTCTGAACGTTTCTGGTCACATCACCACTCCTGCTGCGGTGGAGAGGACCGACTCTCAGGGTGCAAACAACGGGGGAGTTTCAGTTTTGTGTAATGATTATTATGTGTAAAATTGCAAAAATATCATTCATTTATGCATGACGGTGATTTAAAGCTAATTCACCTCAATAAAGATAACTAACTACACATGCTATTCTTGTCACGAGCAGAAAGGTGTGGCTTGACAACGCAGGAAAAAGATGTCAAAACGGTTAAGGATGGAAGCTTGGGGTGTGTCGCTTAGGCCTAATTGAACGGGGGAATTATGGTATTCTTTGGTAACCTGAGTAACTTTAACCGTTGTTCGTGTTAAATCTCAAAGACAGCCTGATGCTTTGTGTACAGACTATTTGTGGGTGGCTGTTTGCTGTTTGACCTATCACTTCCTGTCGATAAAGGGTATGATAGGGTAAATCCTGTATAGTGCATACACTTGTAGCTGTTTTGTATCTTTGTAAGTTGTAAGCACAAGACCCCCAATGGTGAAAAAAAAAGAAAAAAGTGGCCTCCTAATAAGCTACGGTATAGGTCTTAAGAGGTGAGACAAGGAAAGCTGAGGGAAGGATGGGAGATGGTGATTAAGAGGAGGAGAGGAAGACGGGTGCATTCAAGTGTTGAATTACGGCTCTCTACTAACTTTCTCCACTTCTTTTTCTCTCTTTCTCTTACATATACACAGACCGAATCTTTGTCTGCTATCATTAGTTTCCATATATTTCTCCTTCTCTCTCTTACCCTTTACCAGGTCTTCTCTGCATTCCTTCTTCCTAAACTTAAAGCAAATATCTTTCCTCCTCCCCTCCACTCTCTCTGTCTCTCTCACTTGGGGGAAGCTCTGTGCCAGCTCAGAGTTTTATTTGTGTAATTTACATCCTCCCCGACAGCCTTCTGTGCCCCCCTACAACCTTTGGCTTTTACTGCAGCCAGACCGCCATAAAGCAGCCGTCTTTGTGATGTGAGAGAGACAGAGATAGGGAGGAGGGCCGTCTGAACTGCAATCCAGAAAGAGCTGGAAAAAACAACAACACGCGACCACTTGGTGTAGGTTAGGTTTTTGGCTGCCTATTTGTGTGTGTGTGTGTGTTTGAGATCACGTCTCTACATCTGTCTCAATTGTGTTTTAAGCTTCCAAAGACGCCTTCCAGGCAGCTAACCCCAACCTTAACCCTAAACATAACCATTGCCTCGCTGCCTGGAAGGCGATGTTGGGGGCCAAAAACACCCAAAACTGTATGCGTGTGTGTGTGCGTGTGTGTGGGTTATCCCTCACCTGTGCGCGCCACACAAACAAAACAGTTGCAGGATTGGTTTCTTGACCAATCAAGCTTTAGTATATCCAGGGATCAGGCATTAATCCGCCAGCCATCATGTGATCGTTCTGTCCTTAGCTAGCTCGCCGTGGTGGCAGTGGCGGTGGTGGTGGGGGTGGGGGGGTCAAAGCTCAAATGGTAATCCCATTAAAAGGTGGCAGGGACTTTCAACTCACAGGCTGTTTGGGGTCAGTCCTAAAGCTTAGCAACAGCGGAGTAGCATCATAGATTCCTAGAAGTACCACTTAGGCTGTGCTAATTTAGCACCAATGAAGATACTAAAGACATATAAAAGTCTTTTGGACCAAGTTCAAAATTGGACAACTCGTATGGAGAGAGGAAAACATCAAAACGGAGTCAACACCAATAAAGGTCATTCTGAACCAGAGAAAAAAGAAGCAGAAGAACAATAGAGAGAAGCATGAAAGAACGAGGCAAAATAGGTGACGAGGGGAAGAGATCAGAGAGATGCAGCATCTCATTGACAGAAAACACACAGATGAAGGACAGCGATCTGAAGCCAAAAGGCAGGGAATAAAAAGAACGGAAGCGTTGCTGTGAATAAAAGAATCCACATCCAAAATGTGTTTTTCAGGGAAACAAGGTCACAAATGAAACAATCATTGAAACAGAGAAGTGAACCAATCTCCCATCTTTATTCAGACACTGTGTTTGGGTCATAGACTGTTAATATTAATAATTCACAGTCTATGGTTCGGGTGCATGGTGCGGAGTCTGGTGAGCAGGGAATCATGGCAACTAACACTGGCATGGACCTGCACACGCACACACACTTTTGACAACAGAGTTAGAGCTGGAGCTATGGGGAACAATGACCCCCAGTGGCTGCAACAATGCTTAAGAGAGAGAGTGTGTGTGTGTGTGTGTGTGTGTGTGTGTGTGTGTGTGTGTGTGTGTGTGTGTTAAAAGGGTTGAAGAGAAACTCATTAGCCGATCAACCTCTCACAGCAGCTACGAATGGTAAACAAGCCCACTTGAGCTACCCATTCAACAACATCGCACACACACACACGCGCACACACTATAACTTGCTTCCACATTTATGACATGGCATTTCAAAAGGGAACATGCCTTATTAAAACTGCACAAACTTGCATATGCACAATTGCAATCCCTTTCTACCCTTAATTTCCCACTTTGTTACAGTCTCCCCTTTAAAAATGGTTCCAACAGAATTATTGGAGCCACGGCAAAAGAAGAAGCGTGCAGCAGAGACGGAAAGTAGGGTGTGAAAAGACGGGGGAGGGGTTGATACTAGCAAATGTACAGCTGTTGGAGCGAGGGAATCAAAGCAGACAGGCCAACGGCACGGCAAAGACATAATTAGCAAACATGAACATGTGTCATGTGTCACCCATGAATGCCATCTGCTTCAATTTAAAACTTTACGAACAGACGAAGAAGAGAAGAGGAAGTAACTCGTGACAGTGAGTTCTAGGAAGCTGAAAGAAATTTGTGATGAAGCCACGCCAATGTATGCTCTGCTATGCCACGCTACACCCTGTAACGCCCTGCAGTGCCCTGCTATGACATTAACTACTACGACTACCATTTGTAGTTACTGTTCCATTCTCTTTATTATTGTGACTATTATTGACACAGTGAATCACACCCCCAACCGGCATAGTCACACAACACTACCAGACTACCAAGAGCCTGGGTCTGTCCGAGTTTTTCCTCGCCACTGTCGCACTAATTTCTTGCTCTTGGGGGAATTACGAGACTTGTTGGGTCTTTGTAAATTAAAGAGTGTGGTCCAGACTTATTCTATCTGTAAAGTGTCTTGAGATAACTCTAGTTATAATTTAATACTATAAATTATAATTGAATTGAATCAAAAATGTGCCGCTCCGTACATATCTGAGGTCACAATGCTTTGATAACCAAAATGAAGGGCTTTTGTTCAAAAACGTTAGTTTATGTTGTACGTTTAAGACAAATAAGTATATATTTGTAATATATTTGTGTATAATTTGTTAAATAACAAATGATTATCAGTTGATATTAATACACTACTGGCACTTGCCTAAAAAATATATAAAGTATGTGTTGGGCTCTATTTTATTCACTCTTCCAATCCACCATAATGTGCTACAATATGAAAACCACATGGGCCCACATGGTGTTATACCCGTCAAGTCTTAATCAATGTTAATATGAAGAATAACTCTTCCCTCTGCTGTGGCTTTAGCCACCAGCAACATCACAGTGGGGCCATGCCTCTTCTCAATGAAGGAGACCTGATGTGTTATTTTAATCAACCTGGCCTGCCGGCATTAATTATTCATCCGGTTGTTGAACTGGGATGCCCCACGGGTGGAAACAGGGAAGGACAGGGAGTCCCTCTGATTCAGGGCTTCAGAGATGAAAAAATAGGAATAAAGACGACAAAGAGGGAAGAGGAAGAAAGAAGATATGTAGAAGGAAATTAGAAATACAACTCCTGCCCTAGTTCTGTGTGTGTGTGTGTGTGTGTGTGTGTGTGTGTGTGTGTGTGTGTGTGT
>NC_048427.1:12556102-12569348 GCF_013103735.1 Etheostoma cragini | reverse complement strand
GATATAAGGGGGGGGGGGTAGATTAAGAAGGTGCACAAAAGAAGAGGAAAAAGAGAGAAGGTGAGAGAAGACAAGCTTTATAAGAGGGGAACTCCTCAGGGGCAGGAAGGAAGGATGTTGCGAGGGAAAAGAAAACTCTTTCCCCTTCATTCCACAGGAGGATAGCATAAGATGCCAGAAAAGCATAGCTCGGCACTAAATCAAACCAGTTAAATCATCATGTGTTAATGATTCCGTTAACCCGCTTCTCCCCCACCCTTCCTCCCTCCTCCTTTCCCCTTCACTAAAAGCCTGTTCAGAGGTTCTGTCATCCCTAATTCATCCTCTTGGCAGACAGAGATAGAAGATGGTGACGAAGGAAGGAGAAGATGAACTCTCTCTTGAGACTCTTTTATGAATAGTTTCATTAGATCACAGTTTGTTTTGAATGCCATTTCCTCTGTGCCATTATGCTCTTGATGTGCATTATGATGGTATGATGTGCCATCCCTGCGTATATCGCATGCTAGTTAGCATATAGTCTCGCATTTCCCAGATCTTCCTCCACAGCGCTGCAGAGGAAGGTCTCGCAAGTCCACATAGCATTACGGGATGGGAAAAAAAGTGCTCTGGTTTCTTGGAAGTTCTTAAAACCAATCACAATCTACGTGGGCTGCGCTATGCGTCAGACGCAATGACAGTGCCTCTGCAAAAAAGCCTCAGGGAGGAACTTGTTTTGGTGGAACACGTATGTAGTTTTAGTCATGCAACAGAAAACTCAGATTGGACAGATAGTCTAGCTAGCTGTCTGGATTTACCCTGCAGAGATCTGAGGAGCAGTTAACCAGAGCCTGAACACATCTGGATAAAGAGGATGTTTATCTCAGGCAGGTTTGGCACCCAACATTTGTATTCATGAAAACAGCAAAATTTAAAATTGGCTTGTCCATTTACAATTAATGATTGCAGTTAGGGCTGAACAATATTGTGTTTTAGCATCGACATCGCAATGTACGCATGCGCAATAGACACATTGCAGGACCTTACGATGTTGACGCTAATCCTTTTTTGCTGCTTGATACTGTAGAAAAACAAACTTTCACCGTTCACCTTTTACATGATTATTACCGGGCGACCCTTCCCCTTTAAGACAGGTAGCCATGAGGGCAACGTGCGTATGTGACGTTACTCTGATGAACTTTATTGTTATGGGAAGTGACAATGCAACCTGCAGTCACTGTCATTCACGTTAGCCTGGATTGATTATTATATGAATACAATGGTGTCATGCTAGTCAACCAGCGTGTTTCTGCCTAATTTCCCTCTCAGAAACCACTTCAGAAGAGTAGCGTTAGTCACAGCGCCTTACTTGCTCATTTTTACCTTCTATGTACTCCCATACAAAATCACCGCAGTAGTCAAGAATGATTTATTATTTCCAAATAGAGCTCTTTATGTCATCTTTTAAAAATTACTTTTTTTATTTTTTCATGTATATCGCAGGGGGGAAAAAAAATATCGCAATGTCAGATTTTTCCAACATCGTGCAGGCCTAATTGCAGTTGTTGCTAAGTAGAGCGTGTCAGTTAAATTTCTCATCTCCAATCCTATCTAGCCTACTTTTTTTTTTAAGTGCGTGTGCCCGTACGAGCACCCACAGAGGAAAACATAAAACGCTGCCTATAATAGAGAAAGACTGACAGATCGAATATACATCTTATAATTTATTTACAAGGCTGTTAATGGCAGACGGGTATCTTTCTGCCCTGTCCGACGGTGCTCTCCCTCTCCTCTGCTTGCTTCCTGGCCGGAGTGTGTGAGTGACAGCCCGGTCAGCGAGCTTGCGCCCCCAATCTGTTGTGAAGCTTTATAATGTCGAAAAACCACAGGTTCCAGTTAATCGTATCAATCTGTGATAATTGGGGTGCTTTGCACACCAACATACTCAACTTTTTATTTCTGATTGGGAGGGTCAGCGGTCAATGTAGACGGGCCTGGTCCCGCCCACATTGACAGAACTTGTTATTACCCAGTGTGCTTTGTTGAATGGTCTCAATTTTCCAATGTTTTTTTTCATGTGAGTACTAGTTTACTAGGTGAGAAACTTAGTATTTGAAGTAATGCAGTAATGCAGTAATGCAGAACGTGGGCATTAACTTTCCACTTTCTAGTTATTGTGTTTCCACAACGGTAGTGAGTAAATTTACTGAAATGGCCACTATAACAGTGAAGTGTGATGTGTAAGATGAGAAGGCAGAGGTTAAGTCTTGTACGTCATCGTTGTAAAAGAACAATGGCAAATCTGTACATCTTGCCAAATGCAAACAAGGTCAGAAGGCATCAATAAATTGTTGGTGAGGGTCATCCGTCTTTTCAAAATCATTTAGGAGGGTCATAGTAAAATCTATTGCTGGCGGAGGGAGGGGCATGTCTTTTTTGACTAAAAGGCCCCTATACTCCTCCAGTCGCCCCTTAAATAAAAAACAAACAGCCTCTAAGAACCATCAGATGCTAATCCCATGGAAAAAAAAGAGCACGGCTCTGTTAGCACTTTGTCACCGTCCGTTGTTGATCAATCAAAGCAACAGAGATTATGTTTATTCAACTGGCTTTGCCTTTTGCACACATCGCAAAAAATGTGCAATTAGTTTTCAATAATCTTAAACAGATGACATTACAACTTCTCCAGTGGCACTCGTTTGTCCTGTGTATGTGGTCAAGATGGTAACGTGTAATCATTTAATGATCCTTTTCCAGAAGTGGTTCCAGTTTGAGCGGTGTTCTATGCAAACGGAGGATAGGGTCGCTCTGTTCCTTTAGCCTGTTTTCCTTCCTCCTCCCCCTTCTTACTATTGCCTCTCTCACCTGAGTGATAAACACTGTCTGTTGGCCATAAATCTAGGGGGAGTCCTGACAGGCGTCCCAATAAAGCGCTCTATTTTCTCCCTGTTTGGTGGGTTTGTCAGAGGCCCAGAGGAAGTGAGATAACATTAGGATGAGGAGGAGGAGACGCAATTTCATCCGGGCTGCACACGCGCACACACACAAACACACAGACTCACTCACAAACAGTCGGAATAGCCACATTGAACGATGACATACAGGCACAGACATACTCAAAATACGCTGAGTGGCCAATACGCCCAAACCGCAAGACTGTGTCGAAGAAAAGGTCAGCCTGTAAGCTGTGAAAAAAATGTTTTTTCAGTCTCTCTTTCCTTTCACTCAAACACACAAAGATAAACAAAGCCAAGACAACATTCACAGAAGCGCAAACCCCAACTAATGTGTAAAGAAAACACCAGCTCCCTCTCGTTCTTTCTGCGGCAAAACATGCAGGCTTCCGCATTCTTTCCAATCAGCCATAACAACAACACAGCGCTCTGGCAAAATACATGCTGTATGTGCAAGTGTGCATACCCTCATAACATGCCTATTTTCTGCTTATCTTGCCAACATCTAGATGAAGTCGAAGTTTTTTGCAGTTGAGGTAACATTTTCAGAGATGTACTGTACGTGTGCAGTGTGTAGGCGTAGTAGTGTAATTTTAATTTCTCTAACTGGTTCAAATTTCTTCTTTTTCTTCTTTACCTGAACCCTGTTTTGTTGTAGTAAAACTGTGAAAGCCACGTTACAACTTCTCCGTTATAAACGGCAGTGCAAACATAAATGAGTTTGCTTGTAATTTAATTCAATCCTCCAGTTGAACTCCTTGGTTCTCACATCCATGTTAGATGAGTCTGATTATTTGAGTCTGGATAGCCAATTGCCTGTTTTTAGTTATCGTCACAGAAAAAATGAAAGGGCCAGTCAATGACGTTCACTTTTAGACACGCAATTGCATACAAAATCAGTGGAAAGGAGCAAGTGGTCACGAATAGATCCAAATTTACTCTTGGTTGCGTGACTGAAGTGCAGATGTGTCTTTGTGGGGATCAAATGCTTCAACCTCAGCAATAAATCCCGGGGCTTTATGAATGTAAAAAACACACACCGAGTGGATACATTTCTGGCTAGCTGCAGCTAATGTCTAATACACTCGGTACATTTGCTGTTGCTAAATTCCGATAGTTCCCTTAATCTTCCTAAAAAGAAGTGAACCTGTTACGGTCAACCACAAGTCTAACATGTAGGCTATGCTTGTTCAATTATGCAAGGAATAAGAAATGGACGCTGCCGAAAAACAACATATCCAATGAGCACCTTTATGCTCTTTACACTATTAGCATCATTTAATATTCAAGTAGCAAGGACTGAATTAAACACCCCAAGTCTGTCTGGCTGTCGATTATCGTCAATATTTCATCTCTTTTAAGTGCTTCTTCCTAATCTTCCTCCTCACCCTTCTCTTCTCCTAATTCAGTCCTTCAAACTTTTCCGCTGTCTCTGTCTCACAACACACACTCCATCAAGTCCATAACTCTCTCTCAGCACTTGAATTTCACTGCCTCCTCATTTCTCTCAAACACTCTCAGTACACTCCTTCTCCCCCTCTTTTATCTTTTCGTCATTGACTGAAGGTTGTGAGGGACTGTTTGCTAGCACTGCAGACCAAGACTTACTTCAACTACTTCAAAAATAAGGGCCTTAAAACACACTAGTTAATGTGTGTGCATTTGTTCTTACTGGTTACTGGAATGAGTGACACACTGAAGAAGAATGGAGACGAAGACGTGAGAAAGACACGGAGACAAAATGAGATTTGCAGTCAAAGGAGAAGCAGGAAGACAAGCGTGAGCAAGAATGCTCCGGCTCTTCAAGCTGAGCCTTTCTGCTCCTAAGAGGATTTCCACCTGGGAGTAATTTAGGTTCTGCAGGGTAAAGCAGGAACTGGGAAGTAAAAATAATGTCTGTTGGGTTGGTGGTTTCATTTTTCAATCAAATAAATCACTACCTCACAGAAAATAATTTTTGTCTTTTAATGGCCTCTCGAGCGTTTGAAGTCCCTCAAGGGACAGCTAGCTTTGAAGTTAAGTAAGGCGCAAACTTCCCTCAGTGTGTGTGTGTGTGTGTGTGTGTGTGTGTGTGTATATGTGTGTGTGTTCATTCTACTGCCTTCTCAAAGTGCTGAAACACAACACCTGAAGTAATCCTACCCAAAGAAAAAGCCCTGCGAAGGCACGAACTTGCATACCCACAGTAATGGCACTACAAGCTAAATGCCATGATACTCACTGTGACTGGTTAATAAAAGCGTTAAAAAAAAAAAAGGTGCCTGTGCTTATAAATTCATATTAGAGTACATGATTAAAGGAATGATTTGGGTTTCTTGCCAACAGTCGGATGAGGAGATTGATACCACGCTCACGTCTGTCGAGTAAACATAAAGATGCAGACAGCTGCCAATTAGAGATATGACATACTTACTAAACATCTAACCTTGTAGTTAATGAGCTTTAGAAGTGCTAGTAGGCGGATGTCGTTACGTTTGGACAGAGCCAGGCTAGCCGTTTACCCCTGTTTCCAGTCTTATGTAAGCTACTCTACCCAGCTGCTAGTGGCAGCTTCATATATGGTCTCAATCTTCCTATCCTGCTCTTGGCAAGAAAGTTAATAAGCAAAACGTCGAACAATTGCTTTAACGTAGGAAATAAAATTGATATGCATGGCTCACTTTCCTTTGACATCCAACCAATCATGTTACGTTGCAGGTAATCAATCTGTGGCCAATCTATTTCAATTTAGTTCCATGCATCTCTTACTGCAGTCACACAAGGAAAAAGCAATATTTGAGAGATGAATGGACCGATATGAACAGCGTGTTCTTTGATAAAAACATTGCAGAGGCTCGCTGTGCGTCAGAGAATTTGTCTTTCTATCCGAAGTGCCTGCTGAACGCATTTCAATCTGGAGAGAAGAATACAGTTATTACTTGGTGCACAATGAAGTTAGAATTAAAGAAGAGTCTTTGGCGATTAGACTTAATCTCTACGTCATATATAGGGAGAGTAGTGATGCCATAGTTAGAACAAGAAGCCCCTTGACCAGAATGTCTGAAGAATGGTAGAGATGGAACAAAATAAGAGCGGGGTTCATTAGGTTCAGAGCGAGAGCCCTGCATGTGGATAAATCTGCCCCCTATTCAGAATACTATGAGAGAAAATAATAGAAGTGGGAGCTAAGAGCAGTAAGAGCTCTTCTTTCTGCGAGGAGCACAACAACATGGAAAGAAAAGGAAGAGGTCTCGGAAGAAATGAGAGACTTTAATGAATAACCAAGGACGTTGGTCCTGGTATGAGGCCCATTCATATGGAGTCTATTCAGCTGCAGCAACATGGCCCAAGTGTACCAAACTTGGGTGGGATGAATCACACACGGTAAGAAATGGACAGATGTGAATGCATGCACAAACACACGTACGAGCACCACAAAGGAAAACTACGTCAGCTTCTGGGCATACAGTGCAAGCAGCCACACCAAACATGTCGGCAGACAGACAACTACCTTCATGATAAAGACTTAAAATATTCCCCTCAAAACGTTTTACCCTGGAGCTCTTCCACTACTTTCCATGTATACCTTCAGTCCAAGCGAACTGGTTTTGACATAAGGCTTTTTTTTAACAGCAGCACATCAGCCAGAGCACCTTCAATTCCTTCAGAGAGGCCATGCAGTTGTCTTTCCAACAGAAAACTACCTAATGTTCTCCAAAAACACACTCATACAGTTGCTGTACTTGCAATGCTCACAGCTGTGGTGTATGTGTGTAGACTGTCTACAAACACGCACACAGAAATATGCTGTGCATTTGACCCACAGACCCACAGGGACAAAGAAACAAACTCAAACCCAGAAAATAAAAATGAAAAGTGTGAAGGATATTTCCTGGACTTAATCAAATGCTAAAACACACTCACATGTCTTGCACACACCACCCGTGAGAACATCAGTTAGTATAATGTTGAAAGCAACATAGCTCCCCGAGTCAAACCATCTCACACTGTGTACACACAGCTCTATTATCAGCCCTGTTAGAAGCTCGCAGCCCGGCTGGATAGATTGGCGGGAGGATAGACGGCTGTTTGCTCACTGCTCATTCACTGTTTAAAGTCTTTTGGAGGGCACGGAGACCGAAAGATAGCAAGGGTCAAGAAAATGAAAGTAAGAAAAGGATGGCATGATTTGCAGCGTGAAAAAAAAGAGAAGGAGAATGAAAAAGGATATGCAGGAAATAAAGACAAACGACAGGACCTGGGAGGGGGGGGGGGGGATCCTTTAAACGTTTACAACGTTGAAAGGAAACGGGCCAGAAAGACGACCTGAGGGGGAGAAAAGCAGAGGAGATAACACACCAGTAGGCCGAGAGCGACAGAGTGAGGTGGATGTGGTGAAAGCGAGAGTTTGGCCAAGTGCTTACAGGAAATACTTTTGTTTGATGAGTAAATATTGAATCAGCAAAATCCCATCTCTGGCACCACCTGACTTCTCCCTCCCTCGGTTTCTCTCTCTCTCTCTCTCTCTCTCTCTCTCTTTCTGTGTTAAGAGTAAACAGAGACATTTTGCCTACATTGCCTGCTGCAGGTATTCACGTAAGTCTGCGGTCATTTGTGAAAATTGTGAATCTGCTGCTGGTTCTTTGGTGGAGGGTATGCCTGGGCCTGCTGTGATTTAAGATGCCTGCAGGGGCTCTTCACTTCCCTCATTCCCTCTCTCCCCCTCTCTTGATCTTTCTCGCTCTCTTAAAGTCCTGTCCCTTTCTTTCAAAGAATGAGCGATTAGCGGGGTCTCCGGGTCAGAGAGGTGGGTCTTGGGTTTAACCTATCTTTTACCTTGTGATCACTCGCTGCTGCCTCCTACCTTTAAAAGGGACAGTTCACCCAAAAATCTAAAATACGTATTTTTCCTCATACCTGTAGTGCTATTTATCACTCTAGATTGTTTTTGGTGCGAGTTGGCCGGTGTTGGAGGTATCAGCCATAGAAATCTCTGTCTAATGCAACCAGATGGCACTCGGCTTGTGGTGCTCAATGCCTAACTAATGTCTCTTTTCAGAAATCATGACGCAGTTACCTAAAATAATCCACAGTCCTGGTTATGAGCATGTAGGAACTACATTTTTTGTGTCTACCTTAGTTCTAACATATATTTCTCATCTCTCTTTCTCCTACCAAAACAATCTAGACTGACAAAAAACACCACAGCTAAGAAAATAAAAGGTATTTTTGGGTTAACTGTCCCTTAAATAGGTAAAGCATCACATTGTTTTGTATTTAGCTAAAGTATAAAAATAGAAAAAAGCGGGTAGGACCAGAAAAGTGTTTTTTTTTAACTTCTCCCTACTCCTTTTTGAACATGGGAATCCTTATTTGAATTATTTACATTAACTTTGAAAGATTTTTTTTAAACATATTCAGAATAAACTAAACGGAAACTTTAAAATGTTTTAATAATTGGGTTTTTCCATCACAGAGTATGTGGGGTGTACAGTATGTACAGTATAAATCACAGCATGTGTTCTTACTTAATAATTCCAGTTGATTACAATTTAGCCATAATTTCTATCACTTTTTGAGTAGTTAGATAATCAGATCATCCCACTGACCCTTAATGCCGACCATTCACTACCTAGGATTTGTGGCTGGTTTGGCCTCTCCTGACCCTCAAAAATGAATTTCCGAAAACAAAACATAATTGTCCCACATTTCCTTGCTGTGGGATATTTTGTCTGTTATGGTTTTTCTTCAGCGTACACAAAACAAGCGGCTAATCAAAAGACTGTTATTGTGTAATAATGTGGTGCGGGTGCTTTGCTTTGTCAAAATGTGTATTGTGTAATCTTCAACAACCAAGAGAGACAGGATCCGTAAAACCACTTGCTATTTGTGCGAGGTCTGGACCAACTCAAATTTGTCCTGTCTCAGTGTATTCCCATGTTTTGGTCTGTCTGAGTTTGGAGACAAAGGACATGTTTTGTTACACTCGGTGCAAGTATTGTCTTTGTGTGTTTGCAAGCGTGTGTGTGTGGGTGTATGAGTGTATCTGTTCCAGCCTAAGACCTGAGATTTTATCTTAGCAGAAGAAGATCAGTCAATGTCAATGTCTGTGGAATTCCTCAGTAACTCCACCGAAACCGACCAGTTTGTGATCCCACGCAATGTAATCCATCTGGCAGAACACAGGGTTCAAGGCAGAGATGAATTAAAACATCATTTTAATTCATAAACAGAGTTACTTCTCTGAGAGAGCAGCAGCATGGATTAGGTTTTATCATGATGTGTGTTACAACCAGGCCACTTTACCTATTGGTAAGGGTCAGGGTAAAAAAAAAAATCCCAAAATATTGCCCCTGTTGCACAAACACACACACACACACACACACATTCCTGGCGCACAATTTAAGTGGCTGGTGTAACTGTGAAAGTGTGTGAACATCTGTTTGTTGCATGAGACAGACTATATTAGGGGACTAATCAAGCCATAATGCACACCAGTTGTTAAGAAAGCCATTTTGAATGGAGGGCAATGGTAGCTGTGTCACTAATCCCATCCACTCTGTCCGCCGAGTATGAGCCTACATACAGGATGTCTCAATAGAGAAAGACTAGGACACAAAGATAAAAGCAGCATAGAAACAAGCATTTGTGTGTGTGTGTGTGTGTGTGTGTGTGTGTCTGTGTGTGTGGAGCAAGGCTGAAGAAACCCATTCTCAGGCTGACTACTGAACAGCGGTTTGTCCCTGAGGAAGAGAAAGAAGGGGGACGCATTTATAAAATTCTAACCCAGCAGTAAGTCTACACGTTGTGTTTTTTAAGGTAACCAATGTACAGCCATCAATGAACCTAATGTATTATAAAGACAAACTTTATATCTGACTGTGTTAAAATACAAGACAGAATTACCTGCAGACCTCACATGATTGAAGAATTTACACCCCACATCTGGTTTGAGCTACGCATTTACACAGGAAACGCTATTCAGATGGAATTTATTTATGTAAGGGAGTTTCGTTGATTTTAATATGGCACGTACTGATAAGTGATTTTAATCCCGTCTGTAGCGCATATGTCAGTGTTTCATTTCCCTACACACCAGGAATAATTACACTCCAAAACATATCTACTGTTTTCTGGCACACTCGTTGGCCTTTCCATAGTTCAAGTCATATCCGGAGAGACTACCTTATAGTTTATAGTGTACTTTAGCTTTTGGCGTAAGGAGAAACTTTTCCTGTTACTGAGTATAACACATCTGTTTGAGCTCCAGATGGGGCTTAAACCTAATTCTCACTCAAAATTACTAACTTAATCTTCTTGCATTAACACTGAAAATACTATCAAACCCCTCCTTAAGAATTTCCACTGCAGCTTTACCAGCTCTTGATTTACAGGAAGGAAAAAGAAAGGATATATTGATACAAGTCACGCACATATTATCAAATGACCTCTATGTTTGCTGAAAATGGAGGTAATTTGCAGAGGAACATTCACGTTTTTATTGAATAAGAAACATTTCTATTAAGGACATTTCATTTGCTTTGAGAGGGTTTCCTATATTCCAGTATCACGAGGTGTCCGAACAGTGCTCAAAAAATCATTAACAAGGATTCATCTTTTACGAAGAAAATAAGAACATAATAAAGCAACGCATACACGTGACGGAGGGTGGCCATGGCATTAAAGGTGTGTTTCCACAAGTCTCTGGAATGCTAATGATTATCATTGCATTAGTTAGCCTGTGGTCCCCTTCGCCCTATAATGTGCAAATGCTGTCACCGGTGCATTATCTTTCCACTCTGAGGAAACTATGTGCTAATGCTAGCAGACAGGCTTAAGGTTAAGTGTGGCCAGGGGCCCCTTACAGAGGTGCCAAGACAGAGCTGGTGGCCCCATAAGCTCTGGCCGATAAAAGCTCTCTTAGCCCCTTTGCGCAACACAGCTAACCATTGTGCTTGGCTGAAAAAGCGCATTAGCCGCTGAGAAAAGGGCTTTCCCTCTGAAACCTCCTTTGGTCAACAAGCAAAGCTCTGCTTGATAATTCAATCACTCTCTGAGCTGTGTAGGGCAGGCCGGCACAACCTCTTGGAACCTTTCCTCTGCGCTCCCCTTTTCTTCCGTCCCTCCCTTGTCTCCTCCATTAGGTAACCACCCTATATTCTACAGATGCCGTCATTCCTCAAGCTTATCAAAGGACAATAGAGGAATGATGCCTGTGAGAGAGTCATTGACATTTGAGTGTATGCGGCAGTGTGAATTATGGCTGCATGCAATGGGTACTGAAAAAGGGCATAAGAAGATAGGTGTGTGTGTGTGTGTAGCTGTGCGTGCATGTGTGGGGAGGGGACAAGAGATAAAAGGAAGGAGAAGGGGGTCAGTGAAAGAGTGGGTTGAAAGAAAGGATAGGAAACGCTGTAGAGGAGAGACAGAAAAAAAAAAGGGGGGAGTTCTTATCGCTTTACCCTTGTCTTGACTTCCATGCAGGGCCTTTGAAGAGAGCAGAAATAAAGATACTTGCGCTGGCACATCAGAGAGAGATTTAGATTATGCCAGTGTTTAGCCAACTGAGTGCTGCATGGCTGCTGGCGACAGCCTGCTGGTTTTGATGTTGTTACGGCCCAGCTACCACTTAAAGCGCCCGCTACTCAGAACGTAACACCCATGCTGCAGAGGAGGGCCGGCTCCCTGCACTCATATGGCAGTTTGTGTGCATATGTGCATGCATGTTCCAGTTGGTGTGAATGTTTCTAAGAGATAGCATGTGTCCTTGTATTCCTAATAGAGTGTGTGATGCATTCTGTATTTCCTTGTGCAAAAACGTGTGTGTAAATGTGTGTGTAGCGCTCTGAAAATGGAGCCATCCATCGGATTACGGGTAGACAGCTCTTTGAAAAGGAGGGCCTGTATTTGCATAAGCGGCCATGGAAAGGGAAAAAACCTATAGAAAGAAAGACAGAGCGAGAAAGCAAGAGAGAGAGAGAGAAAGGAAGAAAGAAAGAAAGAAAGAAAGAAAGCAAGGAGGAGAAAAAGGGGGTGGGGGAATGGACCGCACTCGCCAAGCCACTCAGAGATAAATCCTGTGGCTAGGATCAAGTATTCTGGGCAAGGATTTGGCCCCAGGTCCCGTCTAACCAAATGGAAAATAACAGGCTCCGAGTAAATAGGTGGCAGGGTAATGATAGCTCTGTCAAGTCCTCGGGTGGAGAAAGGGAGGGTGGGAAGAATGGAGGATGATAGAAAAAGAGAGAGAAAGGTGCAGGGAGTAAAGAGTGTGGTGCAGATATATGACGAAAGAAAAATGAAAGTGGAAGGAGCTCAGCGGACAAGGACGGATGGATCAGGACAAGAAAAGGAGGACAAGCTGAGAAAGTGGTGATGGAGGGAGGAAAGAAGAATGCGAGAGCTGGAAAAATAAGAAGGAGAGAACAAGAAGGGAGTAAGGAAGAATGGCTGTGAGGGAAGGCATGAGGGCCAGAGGAGAGGGTGATGGGTTTTCTTGTGGGAGCCCCTTTTGGCTAAACTTGCTTGTGTTTTGGCACATTAGGCTGGCACGGGACACAAGTGCTGCCAATGCCAGCGTGTGTGTGTGTGTGTGTGTGTGTGTGTGTGTGTGCCTGAGGCTTCTGTCACATCTGCACAGAAGGCTGCATGTCTGTCTCTCTATCCCTCTCGGATTCTCTTCCGGTCTCTCTCACTTTTTTGCTTTCCCTTCACGGCGGACTTTCTTTCCTAAGCGATGTTCCCGTGCTATCCTAGCGAACACCCAAAACATACATTTAAATTCAGCAAATTCCCAAACACAAGTGCACATGCAAAGGAACAAACACACATGCACACACAATCCATAGGGTGACATCGGTGTATCCTTGTGCACTGATGCTGTCAGATCTGAGGCCAGAAGCATATAAGAATTTGTTGCTGTAGAAAGCGGTAAAGGATTCACATCTGATGTATTTACCTAAAGACTTTACAGCCCATACTTGTACAACAAATTCTCTATCATATCCACAATTATCACATTAATAATTTCTCAAAATGTGTCTGCCTCAAAGCCCGAATAAGCAACAAAGGCTAAAACCCTTCAACTACCTGTGATGTGCCGAGCATCTTAGAGTAGCTTCCGAGACCATTACTTCTTTGAAAATGAAAGAATGTGCTCATTTTTCAGCCTCCCAGTGCTCTGCAGTTAATTAACAAGGTCGTTAAGCTGGGGTGAATGAGTGCTATTCTGCCATGCTAGATCTGTTAGACATGCCACGTTTAATAAGCCTGCATCCTCGCCATCAGAGTATCGGCAACCCTCAAATGACTTTCCAATAATGACAACCAGCTCC
>NC_048427.1:12463602-12551102 GCF_013103735.1 Etheostoma cragini | reverse complement strand
CTTTTTAAAACAGCTTGTCATAACATGAGCATTACTTTTTTTTTTTTACTGTAATGACCCTTTTATGAGTCGGTGGATGTACTGCACAGCAGTTAAAATAAAACCACTTTAACCCCCCCCCCCCCACACACACACACACACACACACACACAGACATACACACACACAAACACACACGCACACAAAACCCAGAGGAATGTGTCTTTGCATGGACAGAGTAGTTCAGGAATGTGGCACTCTAGCATGAATCACACCAGGACACCATGGAAGACCTCCTTTAAAGAGAGAGGGGTCAAGTCAGACATGTTTGTGTGCCTGTTCCCACTTGAATGGTGTACATTAAGCATTAGTATGTAACAGGCAAGAGCGATGTGCTGGTGGCAGCCATATGACAACTTAATGGAAAAACCCAACATGAAGGCAGAGCAATGCTCCTTAGGCATAGATTCTAGCATGCCAGCATGGTAGTTGACTGCGAAAGCTATGGATGCCCCGATTACTGACCATTTTAAGTAGCTTTGACACATCTGGCTGATGCTCAATCCAATTAAAATGGTTAAATAAATGTGTGTTTTTTGTCCTTGGTTCTTGGTTCTTGGGAGCTGAATTTGATGACTCCTTACACTTGGCATCCATCATGTGCATTGATTTTGAATGACTGACGCTGTAAAACCGCTGTGCACCAACATCCTCCCTAGAGACGGAGTAGAAACTCTACTTTAAAAACAACACAGGGCCTCCTGGTGGCAAGCTGTGCCCTGGTGATGCAGTGGTACTTTGAATCCTCTTGCGTCACATCTCTCATGTCGGTCTTTCCTGTCACTGTCCTCTGTATTATGTCTTTGAACTGAAACATCTTTAAAAGTGTCTTGTTTCTTTAAGTCTTTGTCTCTGCAGAAGCATTGCTCCACCATTACCATCTTTGATGACATTCTTTGGTGTAACTGTCAGAGAGCTGTTCTCAGTGATTCCATAGGGGCTCAGTGCTAGACCTGTGTGTGCATGTGTGAGACTATATACCTGCATGTAGGGAAAATTAGTAATTAAAGTGTAGTGCAACTAGTGCATGTGGAGCCCTGATATGTCTGTTAATCAGATGGAGAGCTGATTTTATGGCCTTGCTTTCTATTATTTGCCTTGTTTTTATTTATTGTCACCCTTTCGCAGTGAGCTTATGTGTGCCGTGGTCAGAGGTTATGGGCTGGACAGCGCACTTCTATTAAGCCGAAAGCATTAACAGCATTTTTTTAAAGCCAAGGGGAGTGGGATATAGCTTTATTTGCTTTTAAAGCTCCTCTCTCTCTCTCTTGATAAGCCACCTAGTAAACCAGAAGAGAGTTAAGAGTTAAGGTAACATACTAACAAAGACCTTTATTTCTGGTTCCATAATACCGAATAACACACAACCATTACCATTATGAAATACGGCCTTGATACACTCCACGTTGCACATTTGTGCGGTCATGTAAAATGTATCAGCATTGTCAAAAACACCCATTGATATGATGGGAAGCCATATATATTTCAATGCAACACCCAGAGGCCACATATGCTGAACTGGGTCTTTGAATGGGGAACTACAACTCACTGGGACACTAGGAGAACCCACAGGCTGGTAATGGGCCACTTCCTTCACCATTATCATTACAGAGTATAGTGTGGGTGCCATAAGAGGCCGTTCTGACCAATAAGCAACATCAAACATTACCAATACACCAGCAGCAATTTTGTTGTAGTGCACCCACAGCTAACTCTTTTTACAGACAGGGATATTGCTGTTTACTACCAAGGAAGCAGCACAACCATGCTTTTCCTATTCTTAACAATGGTTAGGAAGAGACTAGTAGGACATAAAGGCAGTCAAAGTTTCTAGTCACATGACTTTAGATTCAAACGTAGATACTGAGAAGTGTCTTTCAACTCTAACAGGCTTTTATGTCACTTGACAATGAGCTACTGACACTAAAAAACATCCCCTGCAAAAAAATCCTAATCTAAGTGTATGTATAAATTAAAATAAATATTTGAATAGGAGCATTTAATGAGGCCCAGTGTCTGGAGTTGATGCCAGGCAAGCGTTTTCTGATGCATGTAAACAATATCTGACTGGTAAAGCTGGAGCATTTCAAAAACATTATACAATCAGTGGTCCTTTCTGCATTCATCCGTGCACACACGCACGCACACACACACACAGACACAAACACAACACACACACACACACACACACACACACACACTCAAAAGCCACAACAGTGTGGGCAGAAGCAGAATGTAACTGAGCACCTGTATAATCCCTGTGCCGGTGGTAAAAAACAAAACAGGTAATCAGAGGCACAAAATTCAGACGCTCCGCTTAATGAGGAATCAAGGTACAATTAAGGGCCCTTGTAATCTGCTGTAAAAACTGCACATGCAATACCAAAAGCTGGGTAAAGCTGCTGACATGCACTCCACATACTTCCTGTCAATGTACACAATGCAGTCTTTTAATTCTCGCAAACAGCTGTGTACTCTGATCCTACATCGGATAGAGTGGGCTGAAATGTTTATATTTTAACTCCCTCTCCTACACACAGAAACACACACACACACACACACACACACACAGGCAGTTCCCTCCCGCCATGATGTATAGGTTCTATATGATACGGTTGACACCCAAGGTCATTGCTATGGCGAAGGAAAAAGGGGATCAGTTATGTGCATAATGCTGTGCCTTTCTGCCCTTCATGGTAGCATACACTGTAGATGTGCTTAAGTATTGTCAAAGCGGACAAGACATGTGTCTCATAAACATGCATAACTAACAGAAATTGATAAGATATAAGACATAAAACAAGCATAATAAAGAGAAATAAAAACTTTCTGTATGCCGGTGTTATATAAAACATTAACTCACACACTTGCTTACTACACTACAGCCATAAAACTGAGACATGGACTACCCTAGTCTAAACGCAGGAAAAGATAAGGTGGTGATGCAATAATGCAATCTATAGAAGTGGGTAGGGACCCTGGGGCCTAGAATTGAGCCATTAACAGCTGTCTTTTCAACGAGTTTCTAACAATTCATCGTTAGACTCCATTTGTAAAGCCGTATCTGTCTCTTTGACCTTTGTATAGCTAGCCCTTATCTGCCAAATTCATTTCAACATACTCAAGAGCGCAGGTGCTGTATGGAGGATATCTCCCGAGGGAATGTATGTGATCACATACATGTAGGAGGAAAGATAAACAAACAATCAGGGTCACTTGGGCTTAACTTTGTGTTTGGCATGTAACAGGCAGAGAGAAGGACAGGTCAGGGTCCATGTGTCTTGAAAGTCTGTAATCGGCTGAGAAAGCAAACACTGAATTAATAATTGGAAAAAGCAGCAAATGGCAGCATGGGGTTGGGGTCAACGCAGCGAACAGAGCCACAGGGGATAGCAAATGCAACGCATGACATACAAAGACACTCTGGTGTGTACGTAAATAGACAGACGTGCACGTACAAAGGATATGGAGGTTGCAGTATGTTAAACAGACACTGGTTGTTGTTGATAGATGTTGCTAATACCATGATGTCTAGTGTTAATGCTACATAAAGCATGATGACACAGGATGGCTGTATCTAGCATTAGTCTTTTAGCGCCCAATAAGAGTACCTTAACTTCTCGCACAATAACACATCAAGCAGTGACCACTAAACATAATAATTGGATTTTTCTGCAGCCAGGATGAGTGTTTATGTGTTTTAAGCGGAAAGAAATTCTTTGTAAACATAGGTCAACGCTCAGAGTTACAAGACTCTGCTACTGATTGGCTATTCTGTGGCCGCGTTGTCTGCTACAAGTTCAACGAGCGCCGCAGCTTTCCATAGACATTAACAGCTGCTCACCACAGGCTGCACTTTTGCTACTGATTAGTGTGTTTTTGGCATAATACTACTGCTGTGTGACTTCATTATACAATGTTAGGTGTAAACACTGAGCTGATCAGTATGGCATTGCTCAGAGATGTGTAGTTTAGCTCACTACATTCAGAGGTAACAAATATTGAAGAACAATAAACACACTATTAAGTCAATTGCTATCATGTTGTTATATCACACCTGCTACTATATTAATGTTGCTCCTTTCCTGTAGGCATGGCATTTAAATATCACCTGCTGTTTTAAATGACAGACATGCTGCTTCAGATATACTCACTCTTGCACCATAATGCATAGTATTTCACCATTTGAGGTTGAGAAACAGACGACTTAGACGTCTCTATAATGTCCTCAACATAAAACCCACATAGATTTGTACAAAAGCCTCTCCACAGGGAGGACTACAGGCTGCCAGCTGAGAGTGGATGACAGTCTTTAACAGCGCAGAGTGGGCTTTGACTCCAGCCTGTATGGATTTGCAGTGTTACACATAATGGAAGTCGCTCAAGCACGATGCATTGAAATATTTATGAGGACAGCAGTGTGGGCGGATGCATACGTCAGAAGTTAGATGTGACATTGCGGAAGGGAATGCGCACATGTGCATGCATGAGCGTGTACAAGTTGCACATTTGAGAGCATGTGTGTGTGTATGTTGCATATGTGAGACAAACAAGTGTGTATATATGTCAATAAGTGCCCGAGCGCATGGGTGTTGTGTGCAGTCACGCAGACAGCCTATATGTGTGCGTGGGTGTGGTTATTAATGTGTGCCCAAGTCATGTCCTTACTCACATTTGCATGTTGTCTTATTGCCCTGGGGAGTGTTGTACAGTATGATACATTTACTGTACTTTACCACCTCAGATGGAATTTGCATAATAAGTAGACCACATCTGCAACATTTATGGGAGGGGGGGAAAAAGGCAAAGTGGGACACTTTGATATGGCATTAACACAGGACTTCAGATGATAGATGTGAATTATTTAGGCCAGAAAAGGTAACACAAGGCTAGTGAGAAGCCTGGGACTCAGAGAATGCTACTAATAGCTGGCATAGCCTTACCTTGAATAACCCTGTTAATTAAAGATGGTGGAGAGACATTAATCCTTAACGTAGTTGAAAGAATTCCCAAAACTAGCAACCTTTAATAATGTACTTTAAGGAATTTTTGTTAATTTTTGTATTCTAATTCACTACACCATTTCTGCGCCATTAGTATGCAACAGAGATTACACTGCATTTTGAAATATTTCTTAATCCTATACTTTGATATTAATCAAATATAAGATAAATTCAAGCTTCTTCCAACTAACTTAACCCCAGTAATACTTCCATCCAAGTGCTTTGACCACCTGCGTGGCTTCTAGATGGTCGGAATCTAAGCGAGCTGAAGCATTTTGGGTGAGAGAGCAGGGGGTGGGAGCTACTTCTCAATGACAGGAAGAAAGTGGGCGCAAGAAGGCTAAAGGGTGCTAAGTACACATCCAGGGTGCTGAGAATCCTCAGCCATTTTGCCAAGGCCCCCTGTGGGGTGAATCCACTTGTCAGCAAAGCAGGCTTGGTGACATTTCTGCTTCACCTCAGAAAGGTCAGCCTTTAATTATCTCAAATGCCAACAAGAACTGCACCTGCAAAAAATAAACCCAGGGATGAGCTGTGTGTGCATGTGCGTGTGGGAGGGATGTGTCAGGGTAAGATGGTAGCTTTCTTCCTTCACACATAATGATTGCTACTGTGGCTGTCGGAGCAGAACTGGACCATCTGCCCACCTGCATGGATGCATGCGTACGGACTCTTAAATGCACATTCACAGCCAAACCGTAACAGACGCACACCGACACACACCCACACGCTAAGAGTGTGTTAACCAAAGTGAATAAAACCTGTTTTTTTTCACCAAAGTGAAAAAAAAAAAGGGCGTCAACCCGCCCTTAACTGAACGAAGACAGTTAAAGGAACACCGGCAGCTTCTAGGAACGTCTGTGCTAAAATAGGCTGTCAACAGTGTAGGTAGACAGATTAAAGACCTAAAGATAGAAGAGTAGCATGGCAAGTCAGTGCTTTTCCTAAATATGGGTCAGCTATGTGACACGGGCAGAGATTTCTCTCCTTATCAATATCAAAACATTGAATCAGGGAAAGTAGAAGATTAGGCGTTAAGTGAGTCAAATTATTTCCGGTTAGAGTGCAGTTGGTGACAAAACTCCAGGCATATCTGGCAGAGCATGACATGCAGTGTTTGCTTTTGAGCCATTCACTGTAGCTATTCAGCTTGGTCAATATTTGCAGGGGGCTATGGTAACAGGAAGCACCCACACCCGCATACACTGCCCCATACACTTAACACTCGGCCTCACACATACACAAAAACCAACACTCTGTCCAGAAAGTCCCACTCGTTCTCAAAGGAGGTCGGAGAGACAAAGGGCCATAGATCATCGTAAGGGCGACGTGCGGCGAACTCCTTGTGTTCAAGTTTTTTCGGCATTTTTTCACTCACTCTGAGAAAACATGGAGGGCCGGTCCCTATTGTTTACACAGCTGGCTCCATGGAAAAGATTGCTTAATATGAAATATGAAGAGAGCAGGGAGGTGAGAGGGAGGGAGCAGGGAAGAAAAGAGGGAAAGGATCCAAGTGAGAGGGGTGGCGGGGAGAACAGGCCATAGCAGAGAGGGACTGGGGGACATAGGAAAGGAGAAATACAGATACAGGGAGAAAAAAAGTGCTGGGAGAGGAGGGGGGCAAAAACTCCAAAAGTAAACAATACAGCAATATGACAACACTAAATCTGGGAGGAGAAAAAGAGCACACACAGAAGGTCCAGGGGGACTAAATGAAGAGCATAGTAAGAGCAAACAGAACATGGAGCAGAAGACCCTGAGGTTTCCTCGTGGTGAGGGAGTCATGCCTCATGCGGTCCGGGGTCTGTAGTGCATGTTATCCTTTCCCAACAACACACACTGCTACACACTGCTTCTACTCATATAGTCCTGTGGCCTGCCTCACCAACTCTCTGGTACTGTCCTGGCAGTCTCTTGTTTTCCTCAGGTCCTTCACCTCCTTTAATATTTTATCTGACAAAACCTCAGGCTATAACGTTTCTTTGTAATATGAGACTTGGATTTGTGTAGAAACCCGGGGCTATAAATTCATCTGGGCTTTCTTACAAAGGAACTGCGAGCATGGAGACGACTATTTATAGTATCAAAATAAAATGTTCTTTTTGAAGGGAACGAGCCAATGTCATAAGATTCTCTTTCCAAAACACTGAGCAGAACAATGCTGAACAAATCAATAGATAGAAAATCAGCGAATATTCCCATTTGAGAAGTAAGAACCATTGAGTTGTTGCAATACTTTTTTTCGAATTTCATTTTCATTCTGAATATTATTTAGTTTAGTTTTAGTTTGATGTTGGATCAAATTAGGTTGAGTAACAGAGAGTGGAGGTCATTTGTAAATGGAAGATTGAGTCAGTAATCAATGTGAAGGTAGAGCTCATTTTTCAACTGGCTGCAAGCAATACAAGAGATGGGAGATGAGTGTGGCCAAACCAATGCATAAGCACATGCATTGGCTTGTGCATACAGTGTGTGTGTGTGTGTGTGTGTGTGTGTGTGTGTGTGTGTGTGTGTGTGTGTGTGTGTGTAGGAAAGAGTGGGGTGGCTCCCTCAGTCCACCTCCAACCCTGTTCCAGTTAGCGGGAGAGGCCGGCACAAATGAAGTCCATATTTCTGAGCAGCACTCCAACCGGCTCAACAAACCACACCCCTGCTGACGCACGCACACACACACACACACACACACACACACACACACAATTTACAGTCAAAACACTTAAGCTGTCATATTACATATGCATAAACACAGATAGGTGCATGTACCTTGAAGGCATATACATCACTCTCTGTGCTCATAAGGGGACAGAACACAGCTGGCTCAAGAAATGCTTCATTTTTCCTTCAGCCAACACACAATAATCAACCGTGCATGTGTGTGTGCGTGTGCGTGTGTGTGTGTTTTCACTTCAGCATCTGTCTTTGTGTGTGCCTGCCTTTAAGGATGTGTCACCTTCGTGTATCTATCCAGGATATCAGGCTACCAATGTTATGCAAGACAGTTCGACACATTTCAACACAGTAGATCCAATGATACGAGAGCGAGTGACGCACTAAAGCGCAGGGCCCCTTCCTGTTTACGCCGCCACTTACCCACTGTGAGGATGAAACAAGGTCTGCTCTTCCGAGTTGGTGCGCCCTACTTTAAAAGGGAGAGTCTACGGTTTCTTCGGGCAACTCAATTCCAGCATTTTAAGTATACAAACAAGTTAAACTGACAGAAAAAGGAGGACATCATAATTCAAAACCAAGGACAACTAATAGTCTATTAAGGTTTAAGCATTCGTGAATGTGTTTATACATTAATCTGTGTGTGCTGCAGCCACAGTTGTGGAACTGTGAAAATTGTTAAATGGCATTGTATTTCCAGAGGGCTTGTTAGCATCTTGTTTGCGGAAGGCTAAATTCAATTACTTGAATGATCTACCGTAGGGTGTGTTTGTACCTTTGTGTGTACATCTGCATAATCATGAGGCTTAATCTGTTTTTCACACAGACAGCAACACACTAAATGCTCTAGTGCATTAAGGTAGACCAGAGATAACCCATCACATTACCAAATCAGGGGCTCTGAATAGGCCAAGGACAGATACCTATGTAGGCCAATTTATTCCAGCGTGGCCTTCACCTATGACACCTCTGTTATAGGCGTAGAGATTCAATGGGTGAAAAAATACACGTAAATACATGCAGTTAGGAGCAGCTGTCTGTCTGAACGTGGCCTCACACACCAGCAAATCTGACACTGCTTTCTGCTTGCTGCCATTTGAAACCATTAACGCGTAGAGATGCATGGTGTAACTTTAATTTTCTATTGTTAACAACATAAGATGTATAGAAAAAGGGATGACCAGATTATATTTCCTGAGGAAGCTGAGATCCTTTGTGGGCAGCTAGATGTTGAGACCAGTGAAATGTATTTCGTTGTAGTCTGCTGGGGAAGCTGCATTGGAGCCGGCGACACCAACAGACTTAAACTGATTGAGGAGGCTGGCTCCGTAATTGGCTGCAAACAAGACGCCTTTGGTGTTGTGGTGGAAAGGAGGACACTAAACAAATTTATTCATTATGGGTAATCCAGACCACCCTCTCCACCACTGACTGGACAGGCAGCGGAGTTCTTTCTCTAACAGACCGATACAGGAAATCTTTCCTGCCCAAAGCAATAACTCTCTACAACACCTCACCGCTGTCCAACAGAGAAGTCTCAGCACTCTCAGCTTCTAGCTTCTGTCTCAAACCTTCTCCACTCTGCTTAGCTCTTCCATAGCCTGAATCTGCAAATCCCTGTTATCCCTATACTAAAATGGAATCACTTGGATCACTTGAACAAAATCATGGACTGATCAATCTTGTTTAGAATGTAGATTATTTTGTATTGTATATATATTGCTCATGACCGGTGACATCAGCAAGACAAGCAGGCCAACAGTAACAGTAAGTTAGGCACAGTGTGTGTGTGTGTGTGTGTGTGTGTGTGTGTGCGTCTGTATTCATGTTTATATGAAACAGTGATGAGGGGACGGGGGTTTGTGGGTCAGGGCAGACACAGATAAAATGGTTAACATGACCTCCTAGCTCATGACACACACGCATAAGCTAACATACATCGTGTGTATGGGATTGAGTTGCCTGATGATGCCCAGAGGTTATTGTAGAAATACCTAAAACTGTGAGATTAAGAACATGCATTCGCCACTCACCCAACCACCCACCCACCCACCCACACATACACACACACACACACACACACACACACACAATATAATTATGTATACAGTAAATCCATCTGGCAGCATGCGAAGCAATGTCCAAATGTGAAAAAAACAACAGCTGGATTCAGCTTATATACTGCTTAGTGACAGCGTTTATGACCAGAAGGACTTTATAGATGACTACATGCGTGTGTGCATACTCCATCTTAATTAAGAAAGCCAGAAAAATAGAGAATTTTTATAAAAATAAAAGTGAAAGATGTTTTTTTTAAAGCGATAAAGCCAACAAGCAAGATTGTGATTCTTGTCCTATCTAGTGCTTTCCCTTTCTCACATAGACACACTCTCAGATACTCGTACACACTCACTCACACATTCAAGGAACAAATATTAAGAATATGGCGGCCCCTCTTCCCCTGCCTGCTCTCTCCAGGAGTCATAAAACTCCCATTTAAAAATGCATAGGTTCCATAAGCTGCCAGACCTATCTATTAACCGTGTTATAGCGTAGCTGGCTATAGCTGCTGACGACAGCCAGGGAATGCTGCTTTCCATTAGAAGGAGGGGGGGGGGGGGGGGAGTTTACTCATTTTTCTTTTTCCCATGGCACTGCAATCTGATGCCTGTGCGTTTGGGCATTTGGAAGAGGGGGAGGCGGTGACTTCAACATGTAAGCCTGCATACGTATAAATGTATAACTGTGTGTGTGTGTGTGTGTGTGTGTGTGTGTGTGTGTGTGTGTGTGTGTGTGTGTGTGTGTGAGAGAGAGAGATAGTGAGAGTGTGTGTGTCTTTTTTCTTCACCTGTGTCTGTGGCCGAGGCAAAAAAGTAATTGATCCGAGTGTTTCTGGGAGATTTTCGCCAGTGTCCTTAGGCGCTCACCAGATGACTATTGATTGGTTAATTGATTGATTGGCATCAGGCCGACAGTGAGTCAACAACATCATCACTCTTCATGTGGACCCAGGCGTACACACCTTCCACTCTCTACGAGTCCTGCTTATCGTCCTTTACAACATTCAAATACTTAGTTGGCTACATTTCGAAGACAAAACTTTCCATAGAATTTGTCCACCTTAGTATCTAGTGCATCTGTTCTTTTTAACTTCACTCTGTGCTTCCATTTTCCAACTGCAATGTATTTTTCCCCTCAGGCTTTCCAACAACACTGCTTGCTAATGTGTGCAAGCTTCCACTTTGGCCATTAGATATAATGCAATCACGAAAAACACTACACTCATAGCAACTAAAAATAACCATGAAAACAGAAAATGAATATATTCGTTTAACTGAGCAACCCTCCTCACCTAAGCGTCCTTGAGGAAAACACAAAAAATCATCATGCACTTGATACAAGCATCTGCCTAATGTCTTTGAATTAAAATGTAAATGAGGTTTGGATGGTTTGGTTGATCTTCAACACGCCAGTGTGCATCTCTTCTCGGTGGTATTATTTTCCTCTCCAAGGCCCCACCCCTCTGTGCATGTGTAAGTCAAACATAGACTATGAAAATTAATGAGCTAGCACCTAAAGTAGTGGTGACACTTAGGAACAAGGCTCCTGTCCCTTTAATGGACCATATAGACGATGGCTGTGGTATTTCAATTAACAGACAATGGGATGACATGAAATAATGACATATAGGAAGAGTTGAGTGAGAATGAGGTGGTAATGGCGGCGGCAAATCCCTTTAATGGACCATCGTGGTTGAGCATAGACAATAGGAGTTAATAGGAAATGTAAAATTATGATGTAGGCCCTGTCTAAAGGGGTGAGTGACACCTGGGAGTGAAGCTGTTACATCTTAATGCACTGCTGCCACCGGGATGAATCAGCTCCGCATAAGGGGGGTGGAGACCATCTGAAGGCCGCTAATAGCAGCCGCTGTCAGTCTCACATTAACCTTGAGAACAGCCAGGGGACTGCGTTAGCCCTGCTGACCTCACTCTCACACACACACACACACACACACACACACACACACACACACACACACACTATGTCCACATGTATGACTGAAGGAAGACTTTGTGTGTGTGTGTGTGTGTGTGTGTGTCTATCCCTCTTCCTGTCTTATGAGCAACATCAGTAGGATTAAATCGGTCCATCACAGGCTGCTGTAACACCATATAGGCTGTCTGAAATCAACTAAGCCTTTTCCGGTTGCCCCCAGGGTTAGGGTCTATGTAGACCAATAATAGCTCTCCCTAAGCTAATTTTGTGGACACAGATGTGCACACACGCGTGCAAATGTCCTCACAAACTCAGAATGGATCAAAAGTAAGCTACATTTGTGTGTATATGTAAGTTTGACAAAATTGATACAGCAACACTGACAAATATACAAAAAAAAATCCTGTTTTTCATCCAATCCTAAACCAAATCTAAATATATATTCACCTACTTATCTTTGTCATGTTCTAAATATATACTTATGTATCAAGCAACCTGAAACCACTTCCTGTCACTCAAATGTACGGGTAATACGTACATCAAATTCATTCCTTGTAGAACAAAACTGCTAAAATGCCAAACAAATGTCGACCTTGGAATTGTGGAAACGGAGCAAGATGCATGGCTTTAGTGAAAGCTGGTTGTGTTTTGCTGTTTTGCCTGACTGACAACAAGGATGGTGTGTTGAGGCATGACGGGGCAGGTGGACGCCCATGTGCTTTCAGTCAACGTACACTGGCGGGAGGAAGAAACGTGGAAGATAAATGGAGATGGGCTTAGAGAAAGAGACAGGAAAAAAAAAGAAGCATTTTTTTTTTAATAAAATGGTTGGAATGGCTCCCTGGGAGAACGAGTGAAAGCATGATCAAACACAGCAATGGCCTAATTTTATGCCACACATCGCAAAGAAATGGGGAGAATAAAGATCAAAGAAGATCAGCGCTGGAGAGAAGGCGCTGAAATAGAGGAGCTTGAGGTTTTCTCTCTTCGTCAAGGAGGTTGGACATGAGCGGAGGTGGTGAAGAGTTAATGGTGGTAGCAAACCCGAACAGTACACGATTAAATTGTTCTTGATAAAAAATGTGTTTCGAATTTGGCCCAACAAAACAATCTGAAATGTTCTTGTTTCAAATTCTTCAGTAGCTAAAGAAATATTACTAAAAAAGCCTATAAAACTCAGTGTAAATGACCACCTTATAATCTGTATAGTTGGATGTTTAGGTCATAGTATGGACAGCTCCCGGGTGCTGAAATGAGGTCTAGTAAACGTTAGTCTCGCCAAACCTACCTCCTCCGCAGCACTGCTAAGGAGGGTCTGGTCAGTCCATGCAGCATTCCGCGATGGGTTTCTTTAAAACAATCACTGTGACCAGGAAAAGCCGCTGCCGTGCCGCTGCAAAATAGCATCAGGACGGAACTTGTTTTGGTGGATGATGTCAAGGATATAGACTAGCTAAACATAACAGAAGTTAACTTTGTGAATGAAACAAGACTGTATTTCTTTAACATTTCTACCCAACACTTTTAATGCAAAGAAGACAGGTAGCAGTCTGCCACTGGCTTAGGCATCAACGTTCTTTATCAAAGAGGTAGGTAAGCACTATTTGTTAATTTGAAAAAGAAAAACTCAAAACAAACAAATCCTCCAAAGAAATAGCATGACACATATAGGCATTTCTCAATCTGATGCCTAGTATCAACACTATAGCTGAGGTTTAGTTAGGTTTAGGACCAAACACAACTTTGTTAAGGGTTGTGAAAAGGTTTGAAATAAGTACATGGTTAAGTTTAGGGGACCTTTTTCGTCGTGGTTACAATAATCTTCACTTGGTTCAGGTTAGAGCACGACAGTGGTCATGGTTCAAAGAAAACAAAGTTGACTTTCTGTATGAAACTGTAAACTAACAGCGTTCTCCCATGTCAGAGTCCTATGGTTTGACTTCCACCAATCCACCCCGACCTCCTCTCGGACTGATTTACAATAACGTCACCTAACTTCCACTTATTCACACTATTCTTTTCTCAGAATAGTTAGAATTTGGATGCTGGAGGGCTTTGCCACTTAAACATGAATCGGGGCATTTGCTGAAACAACTGATGCTATTGTTTTTCTTGAAGGTCAGTCTTTCGAACAGTCAGGGCTGCATCTCTACTCCACCTGTATGCCTTCACATCTGCCGATGGTCTATGATGGGGAAGAAGCTTTTAAAAGGCTAATATTTGTGCTTGAGTGGCCAGAACATTGTGTGCAGCGCTGCCTCTGCCAATTGCTGCACACAGTCCACTCGCAGTGCTACTTTGCTGCTGCGTCTGGACCAAAGGGATATTTTTTTCAAGCCGTTGAAGTTTCACATCCCCAAACGGGTGTAATCGTATTATGCTGGAGGTGCTAAAAGCCTCGACTTGGGAAAGCACGTCACTGGAGGAAAAAAGGCTGAGACAGACACGCACTGTTTCCCAGTGAGTCTTCAGAGCTAGAAGCCTAGAAACAGAATGGGAGGTGTAGATAACGAGAGACATACATACAAACTCAGCGTGTGAGATCGAAAGAAGAGAAGAGTTGAAGAAAGAAAAGAAAAAAAATCATAAGGAGGTGGGTTCAAGAGCTGACAAGGAAGGATGAGATGCAAATGAAGCCACTGGTCAAGAGCATTAGCTTGGCTGTTGGAGGGTGTGGCGGTGGCTCAGGCTGAAGGCTTGATCGTTTTGACAGTGTTTGGTAGCGGTAGCTCTGAAGGTTCAAGCCAGCCTTGGCGATGATAGATGAAAGACTGAACTTTAATCAGAATAGTGCCCCAAGCATTTTCAGGGAGGTAAACAGGTTAATCAGTCAAGTCCTCCTTCCATCCTCCCTCTCATTCTCCCCTACTCTTTCGTCAGCACATGACCACTTCTGACACCGGCATGCCATTTGTCTCTTTCCCATCAGCACCTCGCCCCTCTTCTTGCCTTCACCTGCCCTAATCCCCCCCCCCCCCCTTTACCCCCCCCAACCCACCCAGTATCACATCTCTGCAACCAGCCAGAGGAACAGACAAACCCCCCTCCCCTGCTGCCCATACTATCAGCCACATCCCACTATCACATGAAGGGGAACTTGAACAAAGCGCTCCGCCAACACATTTCATACCTCACACAGCATCATACGCCATAAAACTATGAGGTGGGAGGAGAGCATTCAACTAACAGAGGCAATTCCTACGCTCTTGGTTTCGTGCATTATCCTCCCTCCACTAGCCTGTGTCTTAGATAATTACAAGGTAGATAATCAAAGTGATCACTCCATATCTTTTAAAAAAAAAAAAACTTCAAACAAATTGTGTTGAAATCTAAACTAATGAGGAAAAGGCAGGAGAGAAAATATTAAACAGAGCAGCCAGGCATTATCTATTGTTCTTGGTGTGCCAAGGGTTTATTTATTAAAGTGACCCTGTCTTACTGCCTCTCCGGGAAACAGCTAGGCGTGTGCGCCTGCATAAAAAACTTGTGCTGAACAGTGCCAAATTACTGACCACCCAACATTTTACTGTAAAAAAAACTGTAAAAAGGAAACCAAGAACTAAGAATTCCAAGTTTACGATTTAAGCCGCATTCCATGTTTCCATCATCCATGTCATACATACAAACCTCCCCCTCCCTCTCTCTCCCCAAGAAAAGTAAACAATCAACTCGGGCAAACCACTTTGACCAGCCGAGTGTGATCCTTACAAAGACTGAACAGCTCCTGTGGAGAGAAGCCACATCCAATCTGAAATTACCGCCACCAGCTCTTCAACCACACAGCATTTAGGCAGTTGCCGGGCCTCGGAAAGCAAGATTATATTGTGTTGTCTGGGAGCCCAACCACAGACTTTGGTGAGCAATCAACAAGGGCTGCCTCTCGCCAAGATAAACGTCACAGTCGGTTGCCACTCATTTGCAGGCTGAGCTGCCTGACTCTGCTGCATCTCGGCTGTTCAGCATCAAAGTGGTCGCCTCGCTAGTTTTCTATCTAGCCTTGGAGTGCAAATTCTTTGGAAAAAATGCTGTTTACATTTGCCCAGAATATTGCAAAAGGACACTCGTTGTGCAATGTGAGTTAGGAAACACACTGTACAGGAGGCCTTTAGGGGGAACAGAGGAGGGAATGCTTATCTGGAGACGGTGTACTTGCTTTATGCTGGGAACTCTCCAAGTATATTGGTGTTATTACCATCTTTCTACCCACCCCCGCTTTTGTCAAAGAGAGAATTCAGGATGCTCGCTTGTTTAATGATGTGAGCATCCGTGCTGTGGTTTGAACTATATATACAAGCACCTTAGAGGGAGAAAAATGCTAATGAAGCTATTAATGATAGATCATTGCATAACTCAAGGTGGCAGCGAGAGAGGAGGACAAGTTCCACAACATTGTCTTTTTTTTTGTTAAATAATATCACGATCAGAGAGCTGCGTGGGAGTTTAGAAAAAGGGGAACTGAAAAGTGCCTTAAGACAGTCGCTCTGTTGTTGGGGAATGGGAGCCGGATGGTTGGCTAACACACATACACACCCACTCATATGTGGGAAATGTGTGACTGTACAGATGCGCCAAAACGCACGCATACACACATCATAGGCTGATCTCCTTAAGGGTCAGGAATCCCATGAGAGTTTACACTATTACACCCATTCTCAAGGGATTTTATAATTCAGAATACCAACATGTAACTTGTTGTACTGTAGTCTTCTATTGCCACTGGGTTATATAACACAACACAGTGTCTGAGATACAATGTCTTCTTGCTTACATTTTCTGTTCATAAAGTGTGTGTTTCTGTACAGTAGCTGGCACTCCTTTCTCTGATGCCATAGAAGCTATCATTGTAATTCTTTTATTTATTCAAAGAATTTGCTGTTACAGGAGCAGAAAGAAGCAATGCATTTTTGCCAATTTAAATTTAAAACCTTAGACAGCTAACTGCAAACTAACTATTACTAAACTGGGATTTGCTTGGTAAAATCTACTGGAATTTGTAGTACTGAATAAGATTCTGAAAAAAAATATGGAATAAGGCAGAGTTTGCCAATTGGTACAAGGTGCTAGATACTGACACACATTTGTCATAAATTAAGAAAAGTGGCCTGGAATTCTCCACAGCCTAATAATGCATGGAAGACGGAGCCTGTCCAGCCAGCTGAAAGTGATTTGGTGGAATGAAGAGAAAAAGCAGGGGGAGAAAGAGGAACAGACAGAGAAAAGGAGGACTACAACGAGTAAGAGGTCGAGGGAGACAGTCATCAATGTTGGCGTCCCATCTCTCCGTAGATCGAGATGAATTTGTCCTGACAACACCTCCTGACCCATCTGCTCACAAACACACACTCTGGCCCAAGAAAGGGGAGGGAGGAAGAGAGTGAGTGTGTGAGTAAAAGTAAATAACCTGCTAGGGGGAGTTATTAGGGGCAGGAACAGACTCAGGAGTGCCAGAGAAAAACTACAAAACACTGAAATGGGGAAACAGCAGATGAGGAACAAATGGATTTTGGTAACGAGGCAGCGTGAGCGGAGGGCATGAGAAAGGAAGACAGAGACGAAGAAAGAGCCTGAAAGAGATAAAGTGAAATAGATAAAGAAAAGGACACGGGGAGGAAAGAGGGTGGATGTGACAGACGGAGAGAATGACACACCTTGTCAAAAAGATTGAGAGAGCAGAGGAGAAAAAGAACAGGAAGACAGGAACAGAGAAAGGAATGCAAAGATTGAATGAAGATAGAAAGAGTGAGGGAATCTCAATCTCAATTTGCACAAAACTTTCATTACCACCAATTTGGGCCGGAAGCCGTAGGCTGGACCATTAGACGAGCCTAGCATCAATCAGCCTAATCTCCCTCCCAGGCCGCTAAATTACAGCTCCCAGTTGCTTATTAAAATGTGTCGCCAGTCTCCCAACACCCGGCACTGCTGGAGATTAGACAGGGGCCCCCAGACAAATCTGTTCCAGAGGAGGAGAAGAAGAGGAAAAGGAGGAAAGGAGAAGGGGGGAGGAAGTACAGGGACAGTAGGAGGGAGGGGGGGAAGAGAAATGTGCTTGCTGAGACCGAGCGGATCAGAGTGGGGGACGATCATATGGTTTGATTTATACAATACCGTAGATCTGCACGCGCACACACACACACACACACACACACACGCACACGCACACATCTTCACTGCATTTCAGCCTCTCTTCACGCACTCATACATCCCAATACATCTCATATACACCCGCCGCCACATGCTGCCCCCCCCCAAATGCAGTTTTATATTCCTGTCAACAATAGACACACACACACTGGTGTGGAGAATGCAGGGTTTGCGACGCCTCCCATTGCGCACTCTATCAAACCAGGAGCCAGATAAGACGCATGATGAATGGCGTAATTGACGGCGGCAGCAGGGTAATGCTGCATCGCTCTGAGTTTGGTTCGGAGAGAAGAGTGGCGAGTGGGTGATTAGCCTGTAGGATTTATTGTTATTGCCCGTCTTATTAAAAAATACTAAGACTGTCTGGATTGCCTACTGTAGCAAATATCCAGCGACACCGCATATAGGGCCCTATACCTTCTGAGGGATAAGCACACAGCAGCGCTGCATCTATATGGATTCAGGGTGAAGTCTGCTCATATCACAGAAATCTCGCACAGCTAAACTTAAGAGGTTGCAGGGAAGAAATCGCAATGCAGAAATACTGGAAAACATTAATTCACACCCGGGAGATTTCTCCTCGGGTGACATTTCTCTTTGCTCACTTTAAGCATCAAAAGCACTTTAAAGACAGAGAGAGAATAAAAGAGTACACGGAGTGACGGGAGTGTGTGTAGTTCAGTGGATAAAGGAGGAAAATGAGGCAATTCTACTTCAGGCGGTTGTGAACTCAACAAATCAAATGCTCTCCTCTCACATATCTGAAGCTACCAAAGGTCCTTGACAGGAGTAAGCCAGACAGTGTGCTTAACTGCCACACCGAGGCTGCTTGCACCCTAACAACACGTCTCTGCTGTCCCTCTGCAGAGGGATTTCTCTCAGACGGTCCATGCCATCTGATGACTCTGATTTGCTGTTCTTTGGAGCCTAATCTGTCTTAATGGATCCTGACTTGTGACACATGAAGAGATGATTTCAATTAGCGAGGCTCAGGATGTTGTTGTTTAGACACTGTAGCACATTTTTAAACACGCAGGTCTTAAGGAAAAACTTATTAGCAGATTAAGGTAGGGAAGCAATGTTAATTGCATTTAGGCTCCCCTTTGCACAAAAATGTTGAACTTTAAAATAGTTAAAAGACTAGATTTGTAGGGCTGTGAACGTTAACGCGTGGGATTAATATTAATGAAAACATGTTTTTAAAAAAATAAATTGCTGAAATTAGGAGAAACTCAAAAGGAGGTAAAAACAGCATTAACTGTTATTAATTTTCTAGCCTCTTCCTGTTATGCCGATGGTTACACTCCAAGTGACACGTGTGGCTCGGCGAAGGCGACGATAGAGGAGAAAGACCAAAGTTTAGTGCACTTATTGCAGTGATGAACCGTCCTTCCACCAAAACACAACAAGTTTGAAGTACCTTCGGGCGAAACACCCTTTAGTTAGCAAAGATGCTAGCGCTGAGACCGGGTCAATGAGCCGTGCTCGTCAAACGACACTGGCGGAGTGCAGCCAGTTCAGGACTGTGGGCTTTTAAGACGTCAGGTGACCCCTCATACAAGCTATTTTGGGGGGAACTTTTGTTACAAAAATACATATACTGTACAACGCTGAAAAGCTGATGCAGTTGCCAAAAGGTACTTTTATTTCCCTTACTAGAGACCACTGGACATGGTCGTCACAATCAGCTACAGAGGCATGTTGCACAGATGCACACTGTTTAAAGTAATTATCTTTAACCAAGAATGTAGAGACCGTTTCCTCTGTCTCTTCACATACTATTTCTACATATTGTTGCATTGATTTGAGTTGATGTTACTATGCAAAAAAATTACAGGTAAGCTATTTGTGACATTGTATCAGACATTACTTTGTAACAGTTGAGGGTTACTGCTAAATATGTCTGCAGTCCATATGGGTGCCTTAACAAATTAGGATGGTTATTAAACACCTGCTTAATAAATGTTAATGGTTGACTTAACAAAACTGAAGAATCTGTTTCTTTAAAGCAGTTTGTCAAGCATTTATTTATTTCAACACTGCACGTTTACAAGTAAATCCGAGTAATATAAAATTGCCATTAATCGTGATTAATCACAGAGTGATTCATTTGTTAACATTTTTGTAATCGATTGAGAGCACTACTTTAAAAGGTCTTACACCAGATAAAAACAGTGTCTATAGATACTGTAGTAGGATATTAACATTCATTGGCAGAATTAATAAATAACATGATTGATCTGTTTAAAATGTTAGGATTTGCTGGTTTTCTCTGTTATATACTATTCTAATTTAAGTACCCACTAATTTGACATTAAATTGTTTTAGCAGCCCTTAAACCTGCTCAGGTTTGGGATAAATACGGTAAAGCCTCAAAGGGGCCCTGCCACACGTATGTCATTACTTTGTGGTAATGTCTAAAGTTCTACCATGGACTCTGTGACATCTTTTGTGGAAAAAATACCTTTGGTACCTTATTTCAAGCCATTCTAGTGTGGTATAGAAAGAAGGAAGACTCAGTTCTCGTTAATATTCAACGAGCTGAGCTTCTTGACTCTGATGGCTAACAGCAAGCCAATGAGAGCCTGGCTATCAGCATCCTTTACCCAGTGCAAGTAGGAGAGCTCCCAAATAGTAATGAGTTCAGGCAACATGACATCAGACTGACCAGCTTTTGTAATCGGCCTGATTTCTCCACTTCTTTCTTTCCAGTGGCTGGAGCTGACAGAAGAGCTAGCCGTTCATTTTCACACTCACGACATTACACAAACACATATGGAACTAACATATTTCAAAAAATGCGAGTAAAAACGTTTTTGTGTGGCAGGGCACCTTTAAACTAAAGCTTTCATTTCTAAATATGATGTTAAAAATGTTCTGGCTGACTTGTATTGCAGGAAATTAACTGGAGAAAAAAAACAAGGTAATAGTCTTTTCAAAAGATGAAATGAAAGAAATTCAAGCCTTTTTCCTACCCAGCTAACAATGTAACAAAGAGCAGAAACCCATTTCCACCACACACTTAAAAACAAATTAACTGAGAAGGCAAACAGCACATACGAGCACGTACACAGGCATCACATGCTGTATATTGTAAGAAGGACGGATAAACAATGTAATGAGATGCACACAAATCCTAGAAGTCTGTCACTGCACAGACAAAGACATATGGCATCTGCTGCACACACGCATAACGGCGAGAGTGTAGTAACAGCGAGAAGTGTGGTTGCACAAAGCATGTCCACTGTCAACAGATACCGACACCGTAACCAGCACAAGGAAAACCACACATGTACACACTGAGCCAAATGTGTGGTCTCAGACAAAGCCCATTGAGCTGCTATAAATATAAGAGAAACATGGCTGTTTCTTTGTCTATGAGTTTAATAAGCACAGCACCTAGAGTATTTAAAGATAGAAGTGTTGGCAGTGGTGAGGAGAAGTGAGCCAAAACGCTCCGGCCTCTCCGAGCTATTTTAAAGATGAGTTTGATGTGTTGTTGTTGATTCAGTCGGCTTTGTTTCGCTACATAAAACTCAGGGAATCACATTTACTGCTGTTGCACGGTGTGTATATGATTTATGAAATGAGTTCAGTCCAGGATAGGATCTACAGCTGTATAGAGAGAGAGTGTGTCTACCTCTGTTGCTCGCCAGCAGCCCCTTTGTGTGGCTGTTCAGACTGATTGAGTGGTGTGCTGTTCGGCCAACTGGGCTTCCGGCTGGTGGACTGCATGCATCTATTGCTTGGATGAGGCCTTTTTCTGGAGCAAAAATAGAGAGAGAGAGAGAGAGAGAGAGAGAGAGAGAGAGAGAGAGAGAGAGAGAATAGAGAAAGGTAAGGATGGAGGGAGAGGAATGGAGGGGAGAGAAAACAGGGGAACATTAGCTTAAATGAAAGTTTATTAGCTGTATCAGTCAGTCAGTCGGGTGGGGGTTTTGCCCCAGGCCCTCCATCCTTCCACTCTATCTATTTCCCCCGTTTCTGCTTGTGTGTATGTGTTTGTTTCTAAGAGGGTGGGGGGGGGGGCAGGCATGAGGCATGACGGGAAAACATTAGGGTGTTGGCAAGTCGCCTGTACACAAGCCAGTAATTGGCTTGGGTAATGGTCATGTCCAGACAAATGGTGTAGCCACTAACTGTGTTACAAGGAAGCTAGCGCTCCGCCTGTATTCACAGCATAAAAGCCAGCATTGCTAGGATACCAAACGGCTGCAGCGTGTTTATGTGTTTGTGTACAAGACTCATAAAACAAGTGATTTACTGGGACATAACTTTTTCTCCGCATGATTCATGATTTGCTTGTGTCCTATGTGGGAGACTGCGCTGTGATAAGGAGGAAAAAGATGGCAGCACAAGCCCCACTCACCTCGAGGGACAAACCGACATCTGCCGGTGTCCTCCAAACAAGTGACAGATAGGAGATGGGGAGGAAAAAAGAGAGAGAGAAAGAAAGGGAGGAGGAGAGCGGGGAGATGACACGAGAGAGGGAGTAAGAGGATAACTTCAATTTTTCATTCGTCCCTCCCTCTGCTCTGCATCACTTCCCCTTCTGTCTGACGGCAAGCTGAGCCGCTAATGTCCATTGTGTCTGGATGGGTTGCATTATATGAGAATAAAATGTATATGCTTCTACAGTAGTCATGCATGTTAAATAAAGGATAACATGGAAAAAGCTCTCTGTGTGTGTGTGTGTGTGTGTGTGTGTGTGTGTGTGTGTGTGTGTGTGTGTGTGAGTGTGTGTGTGGGGGCAGCCCCTCAACCATCCAGCTATCATCTCCCGCCAGACAGGCCCCACCAAGCCATCCCAGCTGGATAATGAGATCCATTATGATTTACGTGCCAAGAGGACAGCCAGACAGAACAAAGACATGTTCACACACACACACACACACACACACACACACACACGCACAGATCGGTGTACATGTCAGTGTGTGTGTGTATGCATGTGTCTCTTACTCTATGTGTTGCCACTGCTATATATATTTCAGTTTTTTACATCAGTTTTTGTGTGTGTGTTTGTGTGTGTGTGAGTGTGTGAGTGTGTGAGTGTGTGTGTGCGTGTGTGTGAGCTGCATTATTTGCCTGTAGAGCATACTGCAGTGGGTCCTCGCTCTTTTTACAACTTGACAGCTCATACCACTTCTCTCTCTCCCTTTTTTTTCTCACTCACACTCTTCCTTCTCCTTTGCTTTCCACCTTTCCCTATCACCTGAAAAAAGCAAACTCATTGAAAGAGTGAGAGCCCCAACTACAGAAACCTTACTCTGTCTACCACTTCTCTCTCTCTCTCGCTCTCTCTCTCTCTCAGGGTCTTGCAGGCAGAAAGTGAAAGGTGAAGATTACAACTCTGTGCTGCATCAAAAAAAGGAGACCACACAACCTCACCCTGAATGATCAGCACCTCCACAGCAACCTGGGGCTAGCCAGGGATTTGTTCCAAGGCGTGTGTGCGTGCGTGCGTGCGTGCGTGCGTGCGTGCGTGTGCGTGCGTGCGTGCGTTTTTGTGCTGGGATTTGTTAGTGGAGAGCCAAAGTAGCTGTCAAACACATTTTGGAAATGGAGCAGTAGGTTATTGCTTCATTTACTTTTTGGAAATGGGGGTGGGGATGGTGTGTCAGCTGAGAAAATTAAATCTGCCTCTGCAGATGTGAAACGTATCATTTGTATTATTTCAAGGAAACAGACTGGGTGCAAGCTGACTCATGAATGTTTCATATGCATCCAACACACATAGATAGTAGCAAACGGCGACTAAGGACGGCAACTAAAAATAGTTTTTCTACTAATCAATTATAGTTCAAACATCAGAGAATAGCAAAAATGTATGTTACAATTTCCCGGAGTTCAAGGTGACGCCTACTAATGTTGTGTTTTGTCCAACCAACAGTCTACAACCTAAAGACATTCAGGTCATAATATAAAGCAGAGGACAACAGCACATCCTCGCACTGGAGAAGCTGACACCATAGAATGTTTGATAAATGACTGATTAATCAACTATAAAAATGTTTGTTTTAGCTAAAGAGATTGCTAGAAGACATTGCTCCTAAATATCTTAAGGCGATTGTCTGTTTATAATGGTTATTTTGGGCATCTTTTCCTTTGCCACTAACCTACAGTAAAGCTAAGCTAAATAGCTGTGATTGTGAAATAGATACACACAAGAAAAATACAAATAAACATGCAATGTACATTCATACAATTGCCAAATCTATTTTCTATTTCTCTTTTCCCCTAAAAATCTCTCTCTCTCTCACACACACAGAGCAGCCCTGCCCACTCTCTCTCCGAAGGCAGGGCACAGAAAACAAAGACGGGATTCTCTGCTGTCCTGCTTTATGAAGTATTCAAGTGACGCCAGCTCAATTAGAGGCCTAAATGCCAAGATCCAGCCTGGGGAGAGATAAAGAGAGAAGAGCAGAGATTTTAAAAAAGAGACACACACTAGACAGAGGATGAAAGAGGACAGGAGAAAAAACATAGGTTATAATAAAGAGATAAAGAATGATGGACTGTACGTTGATCACCTATAGGAAATGGGAAATGACAAGAAAGAACAGGTGAATAAGGAAAATGAGGGATGACATGCAAAAAAAAGGAGAACATACTGGTACAGGAACAGTAGATTCAGCAGAAGAAAACAAGACAAACAAGCAGAGACAGAGAGACTAATGCCAGCCAGAGACTTAACCAGGACTATCATGGCCTCCTTGATATGCCTGCCATTGCTCTGCCATACACACATTTACAAACACACACACACACACACACACACACACACACACACACACACACACACACACACACACACACACACACACACACACACAATCCTCTGTGGTATGTATTTCCATCATCAAATGTGATCAGCGCTACTGTCCGCGAGCCAAAATTCACTCAACTGTGATAACCCTCTGTGGGAAGCGCGCACACACACACACACACACACACACACACACACACAGTGAGCACATTGCCATCAGCCTAGGTAGCAGAGAAGGATTATACATCCCCGGTTTAATTAAAAGGTCAAATAAATTAAATAAACATCAAAGGGAATGAGCCTTCAGATGAGTGGTGCAGTGGCTCAGAGGTTGAGCTCTCGAGGCTTGTCTTGTCTCGTGAAAACGAGGAGCGCTGTAATCATGTATTATTTAATGTAAAGGATAACTCCGGTTCATTACAACTTGGGTCTTATATTCGTAGTTTTGGCTGCTATTTTTTATGGGTAATAATATTATTGTACTCACCAACTTAATTGCTGAAATCTAAGAATGCGATAAAAATCAACATCACTACAGAGAAGTTACGAGCTGTCAGAAGAGTATAAAGCTTTTGAACAAACCTCAAGGTTCACCAAATTTATTTGTAAGAGTACACAAAAGTTAAATGGTAAAAGGAACATCCAAACTGCTCTTTACAAACACCCACTGCAGTTTTGGCTTCTCAGCGTCTGACTGCTCATTTTGTGTCCCAACTGACTTTTGTTGTAGCAAATGTCGCCGTGTTCCTACTATATACACGTCTCTGCAACTAATGTGGTGAATACAGTGTTATCCTAACTGACAGAAAGAATGAAAATAAAACTTGAGTTGTAAGAAACAGAAGTTATAAATTAAGTCAACGAGATTGAGGTTCCTTGACGTAAATAATCACAAATGGGGCTTAAATGTATCTGCCCGGGAGTCCTTGTCATGTGTTTTTTGTGTGTTTCATTTAATGCCATAGTGATGTACTGTAACAAAACCCTCTGAATGTCATTAGATGGGGCTTTTATCCAAAGAGCCTGTTTGTATTATGGGTGGGCCTCGCTGCAACTGAGTATCTTATCCTGCAGTACATTACCATTCTCTCTGCATTTACAGACAAATTGTTGTGGTTGCAATAAAATTCCCATCGATGCAGACAAAGTGTTCATCCTCTCCATGGTTAGCCACTCTCTGGACTATTTTGACTTCTAAGTTGGTATGTGTGTAGCCTGTGTGGGAGCTGAAGCCACAAGCCCACTGTTGTGGCACATCCTGCTCTCCAACCCACTCTGCAATCAGCACCAGAGTGAAAACCCAAAACACATGCCCTAACCAAAACAATTCCCTCTAATTGAGCGCCAACAAAACAACATGGTGCCTCGAACCTAACGTCAACCTAACGTCTCTCCAACAAACCAAACTCGAGTGAGCACTCCCCCCCCCCCCTCCCCCCACCCCAACACCTTGCATCTCAAGCCTCCTTAAGAAAACAGCCCTTTGCTCGCTGTGGTACCAACCCTAATCACTTCCCTCAGCACCAGGTGGTTGTCATTGACTGGGGCCAAGCTCCTCCACTCAGCAAGACGCTTCGCCAGAGGAAATTGGCTCGTCTACACATATTTACTGCTCGGGAACTGTATCGAACGGAGTCATGCGGACCCTCCAACGCCTTTGTACGGGCTCCTCACGCAGCCTGGTTTGGTGTAGAGAAACAGCTGCCACCGCGTGCACAACACCATCCAAAGAAACAATTAGAAGCACCCTTTTCCTACTACTTTCCGCCATTAACCGCCATTGTGTGGAATTAGTGGCAGTCTATGGAATAAGTGGATTCTAATTCATGCCCTCTTTTCATGGGCCGCGGCTACTGCAGTGGGTTTCCTCTGCTAATGAAGAGGATGAAAGAGAAGTGTTAATCAAACTGAGCATCTCATGTGTGGTAATAAGGAGCAGAGAAGAGGCCTTGGAGAGACTCCCTGGTGTGTGTGTGTGTGTGTGTGTGTGTGTGTGTGTGTGTGTGTGGAAGAGGAAGTGACATTGAATGTATCTGTTGCAATGTTATTGTGTTACTGAATCTAAGGCTCCGTAAGGCTGATCCTCAGTCAAACAAAAAACAAATAAAAAAAGAGATGCAGGAAATAATGTGTATCCCTGGGCCTTGTTTACTAATTGCTTAGCCTTAGCCCATAGAGATGCATGTCCCACTATGGGCCAATACCTCTCCGCTAGCAGCCTTTCATCCCTCCCAGGCTCCCTCGTCTTGGACCACAGTGCTAACCAGCGGGATCTGATTAGATTTAAATGTCAAGAGAGATAGTACAATACAGTTATCTTCCAAATTATTGCCCATTAAAGGGCCTAAGCAGTGTGCCTCCCTCCTCAACTAACTAATCACCAACCACATTCATCATCTCACAGACAGGGGCATAATTATTTGGGAGACTGTGGTTTCCCTTGCTTCTCCTTTTCTCTGTGTGTGTGTGTGTGTGTGCATGCGGGCATGCATGTGTATGTGTGTCACACCATGTGCAAGGGCATCCAGGAGTGTCTGTAATGTATGATCAGTGTGTGTGCATGTAGTGTGTGTGTGTTGCTCCGAAGGGAGCTGGTTCAGTGCCCCAGGCCAGTGCCCCATTAAAGATGAGGAGGGAGACAGTGTCTGTGTGTGTGTGTGTGTGTGTGTGTGTGTGTATGTGTGTGTGTGTGTGTGTCTGTGTGTGTGTGTCTGTGTGTGTGTGTCTGTGTGTGTGTGAGTGAGCAAGAGAAGAGAGGAGCTCCTCATTTAGACAGCAGAAGTGGCAGGCTATGTTCCACCTGCAGCCAAACAACAGACAGACAGACAGACACACAGACAGTAACTTGGAGGTGTCCCATCTGCCTCCTAATTCACCCGCTGTCCTCGGGGTGTCATAGGGACCCATATGCCAAAATAATGGAGTCTCCATCGTCTGGTTTGTTATTTTATTTTATTACTCTTCTTCTCTTGCTTCCGTCCCATATGTCATCCTTCAGTCTTCCTTCAGACACATGCTTTACTGGTCTTTGTTCTTTAATTCACTCTTCCTCCTTCACCTCCCCTCGTTCCTCTATATGGAACCCTATCATTGATCTAGTGTGCATTACAGTTTCATCCCATCATCGTAGTGCTGATAGTGGTGGTGTTGGGGAGTGGGGGGTGGATTGGGGGTCTTATGGAGGAATGAGGAAACTAGAAATTTAGGATTGATATCTCAAGGTGGTTTCCTTTATATCATCGTTTCTCTTGGCTGCTTTGCCTCTTTAAGCATCTCCATTTCCTGCCCTGCCCACCTTTCAGAATTCATCTTCTCCATGTTGGATCCTCGCCCCTCCATGCATTTCTTTTTCATATTTCCCTCGTCTTCTTCCCTCTTTCACCTAATCCTTTGTCTGTTCTTTAATCTCTCTTTGTACTCCATCTCTCTTTTCTCCCCTTTTACCTGTCTTTTCACCCCCCCCACTCCTCCATCATGGAGCTACTTACACTGGGCTCTGACTTCATACCTCTGCTGGCGATTTATTCACAGGAGCCTGGGCGATGTGCATTAGGGCCCCCGTCGTACAGCAACGCATTATGGACTGCACTACAAATAGCTGCTGTGGGTCCTGTAAAAGCTTTTCATTACATAGAGATATTGTTTGATCAATAGGAGCCCCGCGCTAAATCTAATTACCAAAACGACCAGGGCTAAAAAATATATGTATTATCAAGATGATAAGGCAAGCAGAGGCAACCACTGTTTTGACCAAAAAGGTTTCAAGAGGGCTCTTATCCAAATGAATAGCCCATTAGAAGTACAAGGCACAAGAGCTAATTGGCATGTGAGGAGTAGGAGACTGAAAAAAATTGAGGACTGAATGAGGAGGAGTGGCTGATGGATAATAAATGCAGGAAAATCAACATCCGCTCTTTATTAATGTGAATACACAGAGGCATTCAGGGCAACTTAATATAATATTCAAGCTTCACTTAGTGTCTTTGTGCGAAGCTTGAGTCGAAATGCAAGTTGTAGTCCCTTTACGTGACACAAGAAAAAGTGAAACTATTTTTTACACACACAAATGTACAGTACATGGACAAACACATTGGGTTGCCACTGGGCCCCAGCTGAAGCCCAATGGGAGCCACTGGACTGAGCCATGCAATCAGCAGACTTTCATATGAGGTGCAGCTGTAGGAAGACTGGGGAGAAAACCTAGGAAGAAAGGGGGAGTAAAAAAGAAAGAGGGAGAGAGAATAGGAGGAGCCCAGGGTGTAATTTCTCTCTCTGTCAGCTCCCTGCCTCCCCCATCCTCCCTCTCTCCCCCATCACCCCCTGAGATGTGGATGCTTCGCGGGGACAATTACCGACTGACACTTCATCATGGGCCGCGCGACAGGCGCTGACGGCCCTCGTCCAAACAAATGATGCTGGGGTCGAGGTTGCGGGCCTGCCTTCGAGTCTGCCTGCCTGTAGCCCCGCTGCACGGCCCTGCAGTGCATTAGCAAGCCATGCACACGCACACACAAGCACACGCACAAGCAAAAAAAAAAAAAACTACATTAAAAAAGACTCCTCTCAACCAACCACCTCCTTCCTTTAAGAATAACACATTTATCAGCAGTGGGGGATGGTGGGTGAGGCAAGGGGGGGGGGCTTCAATAGTAGCATGGAGGGTGGGTGGGGGTGCTACAGTGCTGTCAAACTCCACCCCCCTTAGGTAAAGAGAGCGCTCTTCATCTTAACACACACACACGCATACACACAAACACACACATACACAAATACTCCCTAACCCTCCATACATACAACTAATCAGACAATGGGGTTAAACAGAGGCTTAAAAAAGCCAACGAGGTACAAAAGTGAGCAATCAGTGTGACACCAGCAAGCATCAATGAACCCCCCCCCCCCCCCCCCCCAACAACGATGAACTCACTCCTCTGCTGTGGGTTGGGTGCAGCTAAGTTTAGATTCATAAAGTAGGTCAATTGCTAATAGTCAAAAAAAAAGGGGCAGGATATAGTGTTTAAGTAGAAACCATAAAAAAAGAAAGTCATGTAGAGGACCTGCTGTTAGCGGTCCCCCAGCTGAGAGTCTGAACCTGCAAATGAATAAATGCTGCCTGTGATCTCAGCCCAGAGAGGCCGATGAACAACAACCGAGACAGACATCAAACGCTTGACTAACACTGAAACAACACTTGACTTGCCAGTCTCTGAACACTCTCTCCACTATGCATGTAGGACGGAGAGGAGGTGAGAGAGAAGAAAGAGACACGGAGACAGCATAAACAATGAAACATTTATCAAAGCGTGTAGTACGGCATCTCCTGCGCTGCGCGGGTAGACTGCTAATGCAGGTGGCGTTACTGTTGCTGTGCTATCCCACCAGCAGATATTGAGCTACTGTGCAACCTGTTCCTTATTGACACTTTACTTTGTCGATGCCCTCTGCTATCCCCATAGAACTTGTTGTAACGAACTTAATAAAAAAAAATAAAAAAATCTTTTCTATTTGTTATGCCACTCTCTTTGCGTTTATTATCACATTCTTTTCATTCATCCTCCTGGTGTTTTCCCTATTGGCAGCCCCCCTTGATAAATGTGTTTATGGCATGTCTCACGTCTGCAAACCCAATGCACAAGCCGCTGTCTAAGATAAATAAAAGGGGAGCTGAGAATGGGAGGGGAGGGGGGGGGGATGTCAAAATGAAGGGCAGGAGAAAAAAAGTACAAAGCGAGAGACGTACTTCATGCTGGAAAGGCCCTTGAGATTGCTTTCAATCTTTCCGTCAATATTCAGCATGCAGGCCTGTATATGCCATCATTAAAAAGGGGACGCTTCCCTGTTTATTTATCATAAGGACGCATGGCTGACAGCTTCCTGTAAACGAAGTGTGTTTGTATACGTGTGTCTGTGTGTGTGCATTCCCTCTAGTTTCCATAACATACACTCCTGCCTCTCTCTGTCCGTTATCTGTTAAAATTGATGGCTTTTGCTCAGTATTGTGGGACAACAAGTGATGAAATCGGCCAGCGTGCTCTCTGATAATGGCTGTTAGAGCTCGTCACTGTATACAGAGAATGAGGTTGTTTAACACCTAGGGTAAAAATGCTTTTTTTCCCCACTTTGACGGGTGGAGAGAGAACTGAAAAGGATGGAATGCATGAGGTGAGTGTGAAAAAATGAGGTAGCATTCAGTTTTTCAAGATGCTTAATCAATTCCAAGATAGCAAATGTTTGAGTAGTGAATGCATCTTTAGCATGATGTGACCTTGTACAAACTTCAAAAGATTATAGCCAATGACTAAAGAAAGGAAGCCTTTTTTTTTCTTGATGCTTCAACTACTTCTGTACCGTTGGTTTTCTGCGCTGTGACACAACTTGTTTAACCTGCCAAACGCAGACAAAAGCCATAATCGGCACCAAAGGTTTGTCGGTCCACCCACAGATGGGCTAAAGCTAAACAACTGTTGGCTAACAGCTGGGTCCAATCATGCTGTCAGTCAGTCAATAGCGCTGATAACTTCAAACTTGTTGGAGGAAATTAATTCCTGTTGTCTATTAAGAGCAATGGCAACAGAAAGATCACTGTAACTATTTATCCATCCTTTGGTGCCGAGAGATCTGCTAAATGTACTCAAATACATCATCGGGAAATCACTCAAATACATTACACTTCCTAGTTGTGGAAGATGATTGTGCGTGTATGTGTGTGTGTGTGTGTGTGTGTGTGTGTGTGTGTGTGTGTGTGTGTGTGTGTGTGTGTGTAGACCGGCTGACCCACAGAGAAAGACAAATGGCTATAGCAGGGGGCCATGCTTGACATTTAGGTTTCATGCGGTAATGGACGTTGACCTGCCGGGGTCAGGCCTGCCAGCGAGGCAGAAGAGGGGCCCATTCCTGCACACAGCCCCATCCCTGTAACGAGACACTAGCATAACAGTGGTGGACACACACACACACACACACACACACACACACAATCACTCACTCAGTAGAGAAGAAAACAGAGGGGCACCAGACATCCCACAGGTTGGACCACATAGGTGGGGTGTCATTATAGAGAAGAGACAGATGTTCGGTGTGTGGTTTTAAGTGTCAGTAGCATAGCCAGGTCACGTGTCTGCAAATATTTCTGTTGATATTGTTTATATCTGAGTTGGTGCACATTGATTTCTACAACCATGGCAACAGCAGAGTACAGGGAGGGCAGAACAGTGGTAGCTGCTATTGTTAAAGAGAGTGCCCTGTGTTCAGCCAGTACTCTGCAACAGGAGGCTACTTTATGTACTGTTTGTGACAGCTTTGTGGTAATAATGGAGCCCAGGCCCCCGCTAGTGCAAGTGGCATGCTCAGTCAAGTGAGACTTTGCCTAAGAGAACACACACACACACACACACACACAGACACACAGACACACAGACACACGCACACACACACCAGGCAGCCTCTTTCACACCTAATGAGACTACTGGGGAAGTGGAGAGCAGGAGGCAGGGAGATGAGTAGAGAGAGAAGAGAGAAAAGATGGGAAATAAAGTAAGAGCAAGGGGAAAGGAATAGTAGAACAGGAATAGCAAGAAGGGAGTAAGAAAAAGACAAATACAAGAAGAGAATAGGAGGCAAGGAGACCAACTGCTCCAACTTTCAAGGTTTGGGATTGGAGGATGGGAAAGGGGGATTGAGGGGAGAGTAAAGGAGTGATGACCTGGATTGCTGCCAAATAAGTGAGTGGAAGATAGGGGGAAGGGGATGTCAGAAAAAGAGGAATGAGTGTGTGTGAGAGAGAAAGAGAGATGGAGTTGAGGTGCACTGCTAGGCTTAGCAGCGGGAGGTTATGCAATGTACACAACACAGGAGTGCAGGGGGGATCAAAGGCATGGGGTGCACACATAACTAAATCTGACACCGTAGTGCAACAAGAGACGATGAGCAGAGAGAGAAAAACACTAATATATGAAGAGAACAGACGCTCCCTGGGGATGGAGGGAGAGAGAAAGAGTACATTGGTTACTGGGTACACATCACATTTAAGTAACAATGGAGGAGAACGGCAATGACAGAGAAACACAAAAAAAATAAAGATAAAAATAAAGACATGCCAAAACTGCTCTAGCTTTTCCTCTGGCGCTACAGCATCATCTGCTCATTCAGGCAGGTGCACATTGCAGGGTGAGGTGTGGGCGGGTTAAGTGAGTAAATAACTTGTAGTCCAAAAATGGGAAAAGGCTTAAATGTCCAGTGACAAGGAATGCGGACAGACAGGCACAGCTGAGCCTTTTGTTGTGCTTCCAGGGAAAGCGAACCATGAATTATTAACAGGCGCTCGGTCTAATGAAGTGAAGATGAGCCACTTGGCTACATGCTCATCAGAGCAGACAACCGTGCTTGTTGTGGACTACAATGCCCAGGCCCCACAGCAGGTTACAGTGTCAACAAGTGACATTTCAACTATACCGCTGCCATGAACACCACTCTGGCTATTAGGAAAACATTATAGCGCTGGGCTGTGTGTTGGATTTTTGAGTCAACACACACCTTTGACTCTTCTCTGTCGGCGATGACACTGCTCAATGACAATGTAGTTCTTAATGGATGGGGGAAAGCACACAAGGATTCAGTGGCATGCTTGACAAGTAGAGGAGAACTTTAAAAGAGGGAAATGTGTTGCACACTTCATATACACATATTACCCATCAGCAGAGACTTTTTTTGCATAAGAGCTGGAACGGGGGACACAATTCTTCTCCTTTTTTCCTATTGTTCTTTATGGCACCGGGAAGGAAACTGAGGTCCATACTTTACAGACACGGTTGGAACGGGAAAGTTTAAAATAAAAATGCACTTCTGATCCTAATGTGCCAGTGGCCTGCCAGAAATCTTTCTTTACTTTATAAGTAGAACACCTGCCTTTTATGAATATTCTCGTCCGTCATTTAGTGTCAGACAAGCAGTGATTTGAATGACGGGCGGATAGTTGTTCCTGCATTGCAACCAATTATCTAACATCCTCCATCCTGACATTGCTGCAGTGGAAGTGCCTGGGCCACCAGTTAAATTTAATTACTAGTCTTCTAGAACTCCCAACAAATCCAGACCAAAGATGAGACAGAGGACAGGAAGGAGAATATGGAGAACAGTTCTTTTTTTTGCTAATATAGCAGTGTTGCTCCAGAGCTACAGTCACTGCTTGGCTGCTCTCTATTTGCCTGCCTCCTCTTCTGGCAGTCCACATGCCACTGCTAATCCTTCATAGACCCAGAGGAAGGCTTCGGGATCATCCAGTGTGTGAGCTGGGAAAGACAGGAAGCTGGCAGACACATATAGTCTGAGTAACACACAGTGGATGGTTGCAACAAGCTAGTCAGGGGAGCTGCGTCCTTCCTACGGGTGTGCACAATTTTAAGCAAAGTGCTGATGGTGTTGCCGTTGGACGGTGGCCTTTCTGACCAGCTTGACTCTTTCTGGATCTCTCTGGCTCCAAAACAACACTAATCCCTGTATGCTTTGGGCCACACACCGCAGGTTGGGTTGGGGCACTGTTTTATTTAACACAAGGCTGGTTGAGAAGGAAAAGAAGCCTTCCATTTGAGTTAAAAAAGCTGATGATGTTATTTATGATTAAATTACGGCCTAATTGATATTAGCCAAATAGTTGCCACTTTCCAAAACTTTTAATGTTTGTTCTTTGAATACTTACTAGCAATAAATACAATTGTTAACATGCATCGGACAAACAATGCTTAATAGCGTCATATTGTTTGGAGATATCAGGAATTTCTGACCTCAAGATTAGAGCAAAAATACATTATAAAGGACTGTTCACCATTTATAATCTCATATATGTATATAGTATATATAATATTACATTCTGTCTATATGGGCTTGTAGTTAAAGGAAAGGGTTTGCCTCTGAGTTGAAGGAGAGTGGATTGGTTCAGCAGGTTAGTGCCATGTAGCATAAGTGAATGTAATTGTTAAGCTGACTCTTGATACATGCCTGCACATTTGTAGAGCTACAGAGTTGTGAAGGGAGAAGAGCACAACATTACAAATACCAATATACCTTCTGGGTAATAACTCCTGGGAAGACATGTTTACCTTGGGCAGCAAGCGCAGCCAATTAGCTGCATGAAGACATAAATACACAAACGTGCACAAGCATGGAAGTATGTAGCGTTATGGTATGACATGAGTGGCAAGCCCTGCTATTAAGGAGACAATAGACAATAAAGCTCTCAATGCAGTCACAGGAATGATATGCTCTGTTATCATTCAATAAGGCAATTCGCCTTTATATGCCTCTCAATGGCACTGTGCTTATTTCTGGGGAGCCTGCAGGCAAATAACAATACTCAAGTGTTGAAATGTCTCTTCACTACATTAAAATCAGTAAATATGTACAATTGCACACTATGAGAGGCAAAGCTGAGCCTGAGCAGAAGGATAACTTCATGCTTTAATGGACACATAGAGACTGCAATTGTGCAACTCAATGTTAGTTATGGCCACACCCGGAGCATGTTGGTCAGTCGTTGTACATATTATACACAACTCCTTCACCCTTTCTGCTGTTCCTGTTGCTGCACATTTTCCAGTGCAGGAAGGACCCTATATCACTGTATATAATGCATCAGCGACTACTGTCGTTAATTTCTTCTCTCTCTCTCTCTCTCTTTTCAGTGGTTCCCAGTGGCTGTCCAGAGCACATGTGTTTTGGTTTACCTAGAGCTGAGCCCTATCTGAGCCCGGGCTGAGAGCAGACTGTGGGCTTTGTCTGTGGCACCATTAATCAACTGTCCTTTAACAAAAACAGAAAACCAGATGAGAGACAAAGGGAAGAGACATGGGGGGTGGGCCCTTATTTAGGTAGAAAAAAAGGCAGAGAGGGTAAGAAGGAAGAGAGGAGAGAGAAAAGGGGGATGCTTGACCCAGATCCAGGCCTTCAATAAATCAAGCAGCAACAATAACAAGCAAAGTTTTCATGTGGCTTGACTGATTAATCAGGCTTTTCTTTTTTACATGGGAGGCATTGGAGTCTTTTCTTCTTTCTCTGTCCAGTCTCTCTTGTGGGACATTGCAGAGAGGCTGAGCGAGTCTTTTTATGTTGAGTGTTTAGGTTTTCATGTTGCAAGGTTTCAGACGTGGACACCTGCGTCATTGATGGTTTGATGAGAGTAAGACCTTCTCTTGAGGGTGCGACGGGACAATGTCCCCATAGGTTTCCAGCTACATCATTGGGAACCAGCAAGGTTGTGGGAAAAGTATGTAGATTGCACATTTCCAGATGTATACAGAGGCATGCATGCAGGCTACAGGTTTCTTTCTGAAATATATAAACAAGCACTGACTTACACACATGCACACGCTGCACACACACTATCTACACAGCGAGCCACAGGATGTGAAGCAGCCCTCTGAGACTCTTTGCGAGGTGCCGATCGATGGGCATTGAGTGTGGACAAGGAGGCCTCTGGATCAATAGGGGGCCATTACTGAGACGTGCCCACTGGGACCTGGAAAGGGGGGTGTGGGGGGTGGATCCATCTGGGCCCTTGATGCTGTCCTCAATGGTGGGAGGTTTTACTCCACGTGAGTGCTGGGACACACATACGCACAACAGAAACTTGGACTGAGTTAAATGAAGAACGTCATGTTCTGTACGTGCACTCGCTTTCGCACACACAAACACACACACACACACAAGCTAAAGGCATCCCAGGAGACCAGCTGCCACACCAAGTGCTCAGCCTCGTCCATTTCTCTCAATCTCCCCTTTTCCGTGTCCTCATCTATAATCTTCCTGTGGGGGAAGATTCTTTCTGTCTCTGTCACTAACTTTTGGGGCCATCTTCTCCTCCATTTCTTCCTCCCCTTTCTTTATCTGTCTCTTTCGCCTTACCTTCCTCCTGTGCACCTTTGCTTTGTGGATCCTAAGTCTTTCTGTCACCCCCTGCTCGTCCTCCACTCCTCTGCTGCTCACAGAAGGAGCACTGACTGTTCTATTCTCGTTCTCACATACACACACACACACACACACACACACACACACACACACACAACATTGGGGAAACTACAGCATTGTTACTTCCACAAAATGTCTGGCAGTGACATAATCCCACAGGTTTACTCATAGTCCAGTGTAATTGCACAGCTGATATGACTTGTTAACTTAAGGAACACAGTTCGGAAAATATACAAGCAAGACCTGTACAACATATAGTTGCACTAGCTTTTCACTCCGTAGAGGACTATACTGATGAATTGGAAAACACTTAGACTGCCATAACAATTTTAACTGGTTGAGGGAGAATGCAGCTTTAACCCTTGCAGGCTATAATCATGTTCTAGGCGGCCCGTGGCCTCTTATTACAGAATATACAGTATGAACAACAGAGCAACAACTTGACTGTATAGTGTTTGTGATATATAAATATGAGTACTGTATGTCATGATACAGGTATGATATACTATATCCTAGTATTTCCCCCTTATAGTATTAGCATTGCTTTCTATCTACTATAATAAAAATAATAATTACAAACATTCATACTCTTAAATCTAAATGTAGAAAATCCAGCCTGTTAAAGTACTATAGTTTCTAACTATAGCACACTTATACAGGTGCTAAGCAGACAGATGAGGCAGTCAGGCAGACGACTGAAACCAATGAGGCAGACTGTGAGTTGGACCTTCACCATCACCATTCCAGGAAAAAAAGAAGAAAAAAAAAGGAAAAAGATTTACTGTTCAAAACTTTTAATCCTCCTACTAGAAATTGGAGAGAAGAAGGGTCTCCTCCTCCTACTCGCCATCGCATTCTTTTCTGCAGCCGTTTTCACCAGCACTGCTATTAAAGGTTGGTTGAAAATAGTGCATTTGGATGATGTTGTGAGGACCAATGACTATTAAAACTCAGGCAAATGCTTTTACCAGTGCTTATGAAATTGCATGGAGGTGCCATGTCGGCTCCTGCAAGTGCTGTCCAAAAAACCCTTCTGTGGCTGATCAAAAAGAACATGCATGAGCGCACACGCACACACACACACACACACACACACACATACACACACACACTTTCTGGGCTCAGTTAGTCCCCATTGGTTTAAAAGGCCATAACAACTACAGCCTGGCCGGCCCTCTGTTTCAGCTATCTGGGTTCTCTTGCCTTTGGACAGGGACCAGGTCAGGCTGCACAATACACCCCTGTGTTTGGAGCGTGAGAGAGAAAGAGAAAGAAAAATTGGAGATATACGAGTCTCTGTGTGCACACATATGTAAAAATAAGCATGTGTGTGCAAGCATGTATGTTTGAGTATGTTTTGATTGTTGGAATACTGCACGTGTGTGTGTGTGTGTGTCTGTGTGTGTGTGTGTGTGTGTATGTGTGTCTGTCTGTGTGTGTGTGTGTGTGTGTGTGTGTGTGTGTGTGTGTGTGTGTGTGTGTATTGTGACTGTTGGGTCCACCACACCCTGTCTCCCTCTTCACTACTGGATTGCAAGGCCTCCCTCCCACCTCCAAAGCCTCAGTCATTACATCATCACCCCTGCAACGTTTCGCTACCTCAGCACAAACAACCATTTTGGGACCTCTGGCAGCAGTTCCCCTCTCCCCAGGCAGCATTTGAATGGTGTTGTTGGAAACCTCCATAGGGCCAGTAAACCAGGAGCAACACACATCACTGTTGGACTGAAACAATACAGTGGAAAGCACATGTGTCGGCCTATGCAACTGTGACGACTACAAGGAAAACAGGCTGCAGATACAGAGTGGGTCTGTGCCTCTTTAAGAAGTGCAGGCGGCACCTGTCCCTTTAAGATCTATTTCTCACAGCTTGTGGCTGCTGAGCTGAGCGGGCTAGCCTGAGCCGAGCAGCGCTGTGCTGTGCATGTATGGTAACGGGGGAACCGCGCCGCCCAGCCTGCCAACCCACCACAGGGAATTTGTTTATGTTTCCTTTGCTGCCAAGTTCCTGTCAGGAGGCGCCCCAAAGAGGAACTGCAGACTACTCAGTACTGTTAGCTACGCCCTCTCGTCTAGAGTGGTTGGGGTTTGTAGCATACAGTATCGGGTAATGCTTTGTAGCAACACTTTAATCCAGGGAGGTCTCTTCATTAATTTCAGCACTCTCACACACACACACACACACACACAAACACACACACACTACTTTAAGCACTCACTCTGTTGTTACATAACCACCACTGAGAGCTTCAGACTTTATAAAACAAGTTCTAACAGAAAGCTACATCTGTGACCCCCAAACAGATTAACACCAATTTACTCAAAACACAGTGCATAAAACAGCACAAAGACATAGTTTCATTAAAGAAACACTTTACGAGTGGCACTTTGTTATGCTGTGGATTATGGGTATTGTAAAAACTGAACACCACCGCATAAAAACACAGTAAACACAGGATTGGTCAACTTAATGGGCAGTAAGTCAAGTACTTGTGGGAAAAGAGCTAAATCTAAATTACTCTCCCACTAATACAAAACTGCAGAGCATGCAGACTTCCAACAACACACACAAACATTTCCTTGAGTCATAAGAATAAATAAAAAACACAACTAAATAATGTGCACCAACACATGGAGGCAACCGTACGTGGCGCCGTCTTGGATTTAACATCGATCCACAATCCAAATCCAAAGATACAACAAAGATCTGATCCATTACTGCCAGTGAAACAATGACCACATTCCGTACATCAATACGATGCATCAGCCTGGCATATGCAGGCTATTTCTTGAGTATCAATTGCATTTTAGCGGCCCTTCTGTCAGGCAAGGTCAGCTACTGTGTTCTCTATCTTGAGTGCTCTGGCCACCCGCAAGTTTGTCTCTGCAAAAAGGATTGAGCCGCTCACTCGCAGTTATGTCAAGGACATGGCCGTTTGTCTTCATAGCATGCATGTGCAATGTCCACTAAGTGTGTGTGGTATGAGATAGAAAGATGTGCGTATGTATGAGCAGGCGGCGGTAGGAGAGGTCCACACACAAAGGGGCGTGGGACCCAGGATGGCTAGACAGAGGAAGTGATAGAGAGAAAAAAAGGGGAAGAACAAAAGATGGAAGCGTGGATGGAAAGATGTAGGCTGGGGTTGAGGGAACTGGGTGAAAGCAAAAACAGGAAGCCATGTATGTCGGCTTGGATTGTGTTGCCGCTCCCTGTCTTGTGCTGGCACATTTCACCGTTCTTTAACTGTACAGCCAGAAAATCCCCATTTACACACACAAAGAAAGGTACACCAATGGCTGACTGGATGGATGCACAGGGATAAGGCCATGGCTACATCTGTTTGAATGAGACTCATACTGTCAAACTTCTCCATTTTTTAACAGTGGGTAAAGTGCACACGCACAAGCGAAAACTTAAATCAATTGAGCATTAAGACTTGCAACACACTTCTGCTATTCTGATGAAAGCAAGGAAGTAAGATGCCGCACAATATAATGCTATTCAAATGCCTTACAATAAATGAGCTCAGCAGCCCAAAATACCAACTGAGCTTGAAGTAGTTTACTCAACCGGAATTTGGGGGGTTTGTGTAAATCTGACAAATTGAATTGATTAATCAGAAGGCCCAGTGTGCAACACAATCACACCGCTACACTCAAGTATATCACAATGAAAGAGCCCTTACAGTGGCAAAGAAACTGGCACAGCCACAAGGAAGGCAGTTTTAATCTAACATGGGGAAAACTAAAAGAAAAGAGTACAAAAGCTGCTGTGGCATGACAAAAAGGACCAAGTCTGGCTAAACAACAAAGGTGTCGAGTGATGATTATGTCTCTCTGTCTGTTTAGGAAGGAGAATAAGAAGTGCCATTACACGGGAACAACTGTGCATATTCAACACATTTTAACTTCCCTGAAATTTCCATTTGTTAAGTGAATTTTAAAACCAATCCCACAACACTGGGGGAAAAAAACACAGGAGTACCATTCTAGACAGAGGGAGAAGCAGCGAGCTCAGCAGCCACCACCGACCTACCGCACACAGAGTGTGAATCATTAAAGGCATGTGTTCCACATCAACTGCCGGGGCCGCTTCCCAACCCACGAATGAGACTGCATCTAAATTATGACAGGGAAGGGGGGGGCTGGGGGGTTAAATACCACTTCATGTGGAGATGAAAACCCTAAACCTGCTAACTCAGAGAGTGAGAGAAACTGGGAGATGACTGCATGCAAGAACTGCATGTACCTGATTTAATAAAGCCGCTAATGGAATAATTCAAGGATTTCCAAAAACAGTGATGTTTAATCATAAACAAATGCAGTGAATAAGGTTTTATCCCCTCTAAACAATTAAGAGAGCCAAACTGAATCAAAAACCAACCTACTTTACTGTCTGCATATTTTGTGGCTGCCTTTGCCAATTTCTAAAAGCTACAACACAGTGGGATGACTATTCCCAAGGAAAAAGATCAAAAGGATGAGGAAATACTAAAGACAAAGGGATTTTTTGGGGCATTATAGGCCTTTAATTTTATAGGACAGATGAAGACATAAAAAGGGGAGAGAGATGGGGAATGACATGCAGCAAAGGGCTGCAGGTCGGAGTCGAACCAGTGGCCGCTGCGTTGAGGAATAAACCTCTAGATATTGGCGCCCGCTCTACCAGGTGAGCTTCCCAGGCGCCCGGAACTCAGAGCTGTATGCATGTAAAACCAACATGCCCGCCTTAGTCCTGTCCATCAGGCTAGCAGCATGCCAAACTGGTGGCAAACAGAAGAGTGTCTGCCAGACCACTTGTCATCCCCAGTTACGACACATGGACGTCCTCTGTGGGAGTGAATATGGGTTTCTCTGGCGTGGGCATTCAACGAAGGAGGCAATTTGTACACAGAGTGCGGAGTTTTCTGGGTATTGGCTGGCAGCGTTGTACACATACCATTCTATTTGCTTTTGCTTAGTGGTTGGCATGTGGGAAGGTGTTTGCGGGGGGAAGAGATCCCCTGGAAGAGATCCCCTTTCCCCAGGGCCAGCGTGGGACAGGATAAGACAGAACAGGACACAACAGACAGAAGAAAGCCTAATAGGACAGGACAGTAAATACTAGGCTACAGTCTCAGGGACGTGTTGCTATGATTGGCTGAGAGGAAATGACCAACCTTTTCAGCTCCTTCCTGTCAGTCATCATTGTGGAAAGATTTTGGCAAAACACCATAAAATGAAATGCCAGAATAAAACAAATGGCAAATAACTATTCTTTCTGCTGCCATAGTGTTTGGCAAACACAAACAAGATGAATCAGACCCAATAAATCAGTCTAAATTCACAGAGTGATGGTCCAAGATCTTCACGCCAGTTCCTAATGATGAATGGCTGTTTTTGTTCGGTCTTTGTCGCTTGAATTTGACAGAGCAAATCTCCCTGCTTCCAGCTCCAATTGTGATGCAACAGAACCAGGATTAGACTTGATCCTACCACTGGCGGCACACAGGCCACAAGACAACAGCAAAGAGTCTGTTAGTGAAAATGATTCCACAGGTTTTGAAAATACTAATGCTGTACATTAAACAGTGACCAACATGACGAGGAACAACACTATTGTTATAGGGAGGAAGATGGTGTTTGGTACCCACAGATACAAGCGTGGAGTGTGCAGAAGTCCAATTACCCTAAGTTGACAGGAGCCACAAATTCAGGTTTACCCCAAAAACGTCAATCTCCCTGTCCTTGGCCGAGGAAATCTCCCCTTGAATCGATTGCAGCTCCTAAGCTCTGAGGAGAGATAAAGAAAGAGAGAGAAAGATATTTGAAACCAATGAGCTTTGTGGTGCTTATCCATGTGCTGCAGACTTGGTGACTCCGTAGCCTCTGTGGCACAGAATTGCTCCACGACACAAAAACTCTTACACTCTTTTTTTTTCCTTCACCCTCATACTCCCTTTAATCTCCCCGCCCTTTACCAACAGATTGGACTTTCTCACTGACTACATTTGCGTCCCAGAAATCATGTGGAAAGTGGAGTAAAACAGTGCTTTTGTGGTGTGTAAATTACCTGAGGCCTAGAAAAGCACAGAAGTGCTTATGGCCACAACTCAATTACAGCAATGTGAATCAGGTGGCGGCCTAGAAATCCCCTTCGCCTGATGCACAAATAGGGACACAGAGGCGCCTTCGTTGCCAGACAGAGACAAATCTAAAGTGGCATATCATTTCTTCATAAAAAGGACAGCTAGGCCTAAATCGCAGATATGGATCTAGCGACGCTGGTTGGGAGCAAGCGTGTGAACAATGCCATTTTGTGTATGCATGTTGGTAAAATATTTTGTTTGCCAATGTCTGGTTGCAGATCTAAATTGAAAAAGTCACATGGCACTTTGGATATCCGAAAAACAACTCTTTATGTTTCAGAAAATATGGAAAATGTGGTGCAGGATTGTTTTTAATCCAAAACAACTGAATGGAAATTACAGGATGGTGGTTTGCAAATGTTAAAAGGCACTTTGTTGGATTCCGTGCATTCAACAGAAATGCCAAACTGAACAATCGTGGTCAATAATATTTGAATACAAATTTGGTTTGTCAAATGCAGTGAGTTTATCCTGTCTCTCTTTGAGAGGGAAACAGAGACTATCCCTTTATAGCATATCCTGTCTACAGGATCCCTCCAGCTCCCATTAAAGTTAGAGCTGTGGACCAGGCCAGGGTTTTCCAAAAGCATGTTCAAGAGAAACCAATAACCTTTCAAACTGTGGTCTGTTTGGGTTTATTTCACTTCACCAAGTCACAGTGAGGAAGAACTTTTCTACACTTCAGTTAACAAAGAAAGCATCAAGTTCTACCAGGACAGAGATTTCCTGATGGTTGCAGTAACAGTTGCTCTTTAGAAGGGCCATCATACCACTACAAAAAAACATCCCCCATCTCCAGGGCCGAAGTGGCCTTGGGGCCACTTTACAAGCAGCAAATGAATTTCACATTAATTCGTTATCACAAGCTCTTGAAAACAATCAGACGGCTTAAGCAGGAATAGAACAGCCTTACAAAAATAATGCATGAATTTTTACTAGGGCTGAAATGATTCCTCGAGTAACTCGAATAATTTGATTACTAAAAATCCTCGATGCAAAATGATGTGCCTCGAAGCAAACTTTAATCAATGCTCACGGTGTTTTGATACGGATGATTATTACATTCCCACTCCGGGGTGACGCCGCCCTGAAGACTGACGGTGGAGATTACAAAATAAAGAAAGAGAGCGTAAATAGTGAGGGGAGAAGAGACAGGCTGGAAAAACAACAGAAAGTGTCCAAAGTTTGGAATCACTCGGTTTGGAAAACGCTTCAGCATCTCAACAGAAAACGGTGAGTCTAACTTAATCATCCACTCTACGAAGCGGACCCGACAAAAGTAAATTACAGAGTCGTACGGACGATGAAACTACACCAAACACAACAACTACCAAATCAAAGACCAGATAATACGTAGTGGTGACCACACTTCGATCTAAAGAGTCGACTTGTTGACTATCCCATCTGAGAAACAGCTGATCAACGATATTCTAGCAGAAGTTTAACAGAGCTGTGTGACATTTTAATCAAATATATAAATGAAAATAGGTTAGGTATAACATTTATACTAAAAGGCCTATATCAGAATCAGCCTCAGGTTGAAATGTGTAGTCCTGAAAGTTATGTCACACAAGTTGAGGTAATGTTCATGTATGTTTAATGTATGCCTTAGATTGAGGTTGGTATAGCATTTCAGAATATGTTTTCTTTAAAAACAATGTAATATGGCACTTAAATGCACTTATATGTGTTTAGTTTTTTTGAGAGATGATATTATAAGCAATGAAGGCACAAGAAATTTAGTTTTTTGCCAAAATATAAACCAAACTATTGTATTTTATTGCTTTTCAATAAAACAAAAGTAATTCTTATTCGATTAATCGATGGAATAATCCGTAGAATGCTTGATTATTAAAACAATAGATAGCCGCGGCCCGAAAACTTACTACAAAGAGTGCTGGAAAGACTTGCACATCACACAACTCCGGCTTCCTACTGTGCAAACCTCAACTCGATGTTAATTAGGAATCGTGTTCACAAATTCACACGAGGCGTCGAGGCCAGATGGATGAGCTTTGTTACAGTTTCTTTTCAAGCAAATGTTGCTCCTGTACACCGGCTATTAGCTCACATTTACCCTGTTTGACAAAGATGGAGAGGAAAGACCAGACTTACAGGATGCAAAGTCAACATCACTGCCGTGGTGCCTCCGCAGATCCTAAAATTATCTTAATTACAGGCCTATACGTTACAAATGTCATGTAGTATTTGTACTGTCTAATACCACAAAACCCATTCACAACAGGGTGTGGACACTTATAATGCCATGTGTTAGCTCTGAGGGCAAAATATACAATAATACATCTTCAAATATAATATACTGTATAATCCAACACCACATCACACCCAACAGCCTCAAATTTACATCTGTTTAATAAAGTTAAAAGACAACAGTGAGTAGAAATGTAACATTGTGTGTTGCCTTGCTCCTGCTTACACTGGCATGAATGGCTGTTGAGTGTAGTGTGCCTAAAATGAATTAGTGTGGGCTAGAAAACTACACCAGTGACTCAATATTTATTCAATGGATACTTCTTGATTTTAAAAATGTTCTGATCCATTTTATTGCAGTCATAATAAAATCCAATTGAGCAATGCACCTGCATTTGTTTACAATGGCTAAGCCTTTAAATGGGATTCAAAATATGTATCATACTACTACTATGATAATAATTTCAGAAGTGAATTGGGTCTTTGCATCAGATCAGGTCAAAGCATGGCTCTGGTGCATTGCTCTGCAACCTGACACCTTTGTGATCTCGATAACGATATGGCACTCGTTACTCCAGCTGACAACACTTTAACGTGTACCTTTTCTGACTGTGCTGATCACTCTGGCATCTATTCCAACCTGACATTCAGCTGGCCTGTGCCCTCAATGATCCTTATTTCACTTCCTGTTTTATTACACGTTCTCACTTCTTCTTTGTGAATGGTGTGGTTCCGGTCCACAAAACTAAGAGCGGCCTAATTTAGATAAAAATGTCAATTAGGATGAATTGAGCTCAGAGTTTATGCAAATGCACGTATGGTGTGTGTATGTTAAAGTGTGTGTGTGGGCATGCAAGTGCAAGCCTACAGCCTATACGCTGATGAGAGTGGACAGGAGCAGCCTGTGGTAATCACATTTTTATCCTTGCTGATTGCTGAAATCAATTCAAAATGGATCCCAATTTTCCCCACCTAGAAAGCCTCGATTGCTGAAGGGACCACAGTCTTAGCAAGCAGAGAGCCTGAGACAATAACACAGTGGGGTCACCCCATCTTCAATGTACGCTCTGATTTAGGAAGCGATGAGGGTTAAAAGCTTTGATGGGAGGCGGAGCAACTCTCAAGTAAAATCATTCATCGGCCCTGCGACATTCATGTAGTCGTTGTCCGAGACGCACCCTACACTGCTACTCAGTACAAATGTGTAAAAAACTGATTGCGGGTACGACCGGCAGTCTCCAAGTGCGAGTATACTTGGGAATGGCAGCCCTGCGGCGAGAGTCATGAGCTCACATTAAAACAGACACTATGTGTTGTTTTAACTCGCATGGTTCTATTAAATTCCACCAGCCGTGCACACACACACACACACACACACACACACACACACACACACACACACACACACAATATAAACCCCTCTCCTAAAGCCTGACTCTCAGTGGTGGAAACCCCCTTCAGTCACACATAGATCACATAACCTCTCTTGACATCGGAGGACAGCACTCCCAATGGAAAGACGCAGATTCACACACGCTGAGTGCCGGCCAAGGCTCCAGACTGCCATTGTCCTTCCAGAGTCATCCAAACAAAACAATAAAGAGGGTCACGCAAGGCCCCCTGTGGAATGGCCAATAACCATAAGAGAGTGAGAGTCAGAGAGGAAGAGACCAAAAGAGAGGAGAGTGAGAGTCAGAGAGGAAGAGAGAGACAGACAGACAGAGAGAGAGAGAGAGAGGCACTGACAGTGGCAGTGTTATATGGCGCACTAAGTGCAAAATATGATCATCTGGGGGCAGGTGAATTCCTCCAATGTTCAATCATTCAAAGAGAATCTGACACTGCTTGAATGGAAAACATGTCTGCTCCATGATGTACAGAGAAAAAACACCCATTTAAAGAAAGAATGTAAATTATCTCCCCTCTAGGTGAAAGGAATTATAGCTACTATACCACATAGTGAAAACACATCTATTCACTTTTGATATTCACATCAATATGTTATTCTCCGTACTAGAATAACAGAAATGTACATCTCATACAGTGCAGGAGAAAGTAGATCTTCTACGTACAACTATCTAGGTGAGTGTTGCTTTTGTCAAAGCCATGCACAGGCAGAAATCCAAATAATATCAAAGGCTTGGATTGTGGTGATGTTAATCATTCATTAGTGCTGAGTGACCCTTATTATAAAACCATCTTTGTTGTCATTATTCATCGGGCATAAAATGCTAGCCTGTTAATTCAGACTCAGTATGTTGACAATAGGCGGCCTACAAAAGGCTTGGAATGGACAGTCCCCCTCCCAATTGGTCTTTCATATGCTAATGAGGGAACTGTTTTGGGTTTACTGGCCTGGTTGGAAATGATTTAGGGTGACACCGGTGCTCTGAGCCTTTATGTTGGGCTGGCTGCGGGGGCTCGTATATCACCCTGATCATTAATCAATTAGCGTCTCCTAGCCACCTGTCGGACACGTCGACGCACAAAACATTCCTGCCCTTGGGCAGTTGCTAGACGATGATCATCAGTAGCACCACTATTACCTTCCAACCCGTGGGCACCCACCCCACCTCCTTTATGGTAATACCCTGATGGATTACATAATCACACCCAAACACTGCCTGCAACGAAAAGGGCTCCACTCCAGGGGAAGCATAACAGAGTGGAAATGGCCACTGTGTTTTTTTATGGGTCTCTCCCTCCCAACTCAACAGCAAGTTTTTAACTCAGATTTGCCCTCTGCTGTCACAAACAGAAAAGGCGAGGCAGAGAGCAATTGATGCCGACCTTGAAGGAGAATCAATAAGCTGACGGCTATTCAAAAGTGCTGAATGCACACCAACGCTGTAACCTCCATTGTTTTAAATGCAACTGCCTCCAGTGGGGTATCGATAGCTGTGTCACAGTAGTCAAATACATGTTAACCGTAGAGGTCTAAACTGTCAGTGTTTGGGACATTAGCGTGAGTCCAGAAAAGTTATTTTGTTTAGACTAGATAAACTTAGTTCTGACTTCCAGTTATTGGAAAACTGAATGAGAGAGAGAGACAAAGAGGTGAAAAAAGTGCTGTTAGAGTTTGCATTGTCTGGGTTGTTTGAAAAGGCTTTGTGAGCTCATGAATCCACTTGAGAGACTTGCGGTCGCCCAATGGCGAATGAAAAATTCCTCAAAGAGTTTCGTTAAACAATCGCCCTCTGCTCAAATGCCGCAAATACTGTTTCTTCTGCAGATTTGTATGTAAATTTGAACTCTTATTCACAGGCCCTCACTGCCACTAGACAATCTCTTTTTCACAGCCTTGCTTCCCAGACAATGCCCAGCTCCCACCAACCTCCCTTCCAACCCCCAAAATGCCTTCACAATTTTTACACTTTTTTGTTATTTGGAACTAATTCTTAAAAGCAGCGGAAGAGATAAGTAGCACTAAAATTAGCGCCTAATCCGCCAACACTCAATATGGCGACATGGAGAAAGTAGATTTGTCAAGCCTTGATTTAGCAGTATTCTTTCATTATAGAAGTAGCACTCTTCACGCAGCTTAGCAATACGAGATGGCTCAATCAGTCTCATGTGGAACATTTAAGAGGGAAGCAGACGGAGTAGAGGCCTATCTGTGAACCCAGAAAACTTGGCACCATGCTGGTGCCATTATTGTGTTGCCAGCATTGTTATTCCTACCTGCGTTGCACTCTTCAACTCTGAGGGTTCCCCATTGAAAATGACATTGGCTACAAACACTTCTAAAGGCTCCAAACACAGGAGTTGATTCACTGGGGGATTGTAGAAAATCTGGGCCACTGTGTTGGTTGTGTGTAAAGAGTGCAACACTGGGCTGGGCTGGGCTGGGAGTTGTTTTTTTTCTATTTTCTTTTTTTTTCTTTCCTCTTTTAAATCCAACCAGCTCAGGCAAGGAGCCAGCTACCGACATTATCAGGTGGATTTCCAAAAGTACAAAAGCTCCTCTGCGATTCTTTACACTGCCAGTGGAAAAAAAGCTTAACAGAAACCCCATCCAGCATAGACACTTTGTGTGTGTGTGTGTGTGTGTGTGTGTGTGTGTGTGTGTGTGTGTGTGTGTGTGTGTGTGTGTGTGTGTGTGTGTGTGTGTGTGCATTTATAGCCTGTCCTTGGTATTTCAACTAAACTCATTTCTAGATTATTTCCCTGATAATCTCACACATTCTTCTATTTACTTATGTCTTCCATAAGGTCCCAAAAAAACGGCTGTGATATTAGTGGTGCAGAGGTCAAAACTAAAGCTGACAACATGGAGAAGAATGCATATATGTTATTGCTTACTGTATCTAAACACACTCATACAACATAAATGTTTCTCAAAAGCCAAATAACAGATATTTTAGGAAAGATAAATCCGGAAAGGGAAAGAATCTCACACTTGACTGCTAACAAGTAAAGGGCAGAGTTGACTCGCATGGTATCTGCTGGTGGACAAGCAATGTTGGAGAGAAAAACTACTGCCTGAGCAAGATAAAGGCTATCCACAGGGTACAGAGGCGAAGAGAGGACAGCAGGAAGGAGGAGGGTGATGGGCGACAAGACTTGACCCCTCAGGGTCAATAGGTGATTAGTAACATTTATCATACCTTTCCGAGCTGCTAAATGAGAAGCCATGCAGCTTCTCTCTGAAGAATTCACCCACATTTCGATGTCAAAGCCCGAACGAAGGCTGGGCGGCACTACCCGCAACCAGATGCCCTGTGTTTATGGCAAAGACAAATATTGGAATCCCTAAGTGGAAAAACATGCCATGCTGGCACACGGCAGTGGCAGTGAAACGTTACATCATTTTGACGATTTAATGAGCACAGCCTGGATCCGATCAAACGTTTAAATACCTGCCAATCCCAATATAAAAGCTTGTATTTCATGCTTCATGAAAGAGGCTAAAACATAAGTGTCATTGGATAGGAAAACAATGGTTGGAGGATGAAGGGGCTGCGGTTGGGGTTGAGGGGGAGGCACACAGCGCTGCCTAAGTCCTGATGAAACCCATGCAAGGTATCTGAACACAGGGAATCCATGGAGCCACAGCTCAGCCACACTGACATTCACATGGAAGAAATGACAAAGAAGCAATTGAGTGCCGGGGTCAGATTTGGCAAAGACATATCATAAAGCAGGCCACCCCCAGGGGACTGCCCTACAGTGGTCGAAGAAGCACGGCAGCTCTGCATTGTTTTGGTGCTCTGGACAAGTAGAGTTTGAGTGGGTATCCTGGGCCAGTGGCCAACTGAGACTGACAACACGCTGTTGTGCGGAAGGACAATTAGGCAACACTCACGCTACAGACATCTATCAAAGTGGAGATGACAGTCAATTTCACATATAAAACAAACACAGCCTTCTTGTTAGCCATTTCATAACGTGTGCATGGGCCAAAAACCCACAATGACTCTACTAGAAGTAAAATGCACAAACAAAACACAAATTAGAGATGGCATTTCAATTTCACATCCCACACCTCCAACGCACAGAAATTAACTGCTTTTCAGTTGCAAACCCAAGTTTCCAAGACTCTTGAGTGTTCAAAAAAGGCCTCTTGCTATAGTTTAAGAGGTGCTGTTGCAGCATCATACCAAAAAAAATGGATACGATTTCCAGAATCACGGACTCTACACATGAAAACTGACTTCTCTTATACACGCAAAAGCACACGGAATTTGCATTTATTTTGTTGACATATTAAATACATTTTTCAGTTTAATACAACAAGAGCCAAAGGGCATTGTTAAACATGTTGCCTAATGGCCATATGTCCGCAAGTTCACGTTGAGTTTGTTGTGTGGGAAAAACATGTCGAAGCGAGTGGCTCAAGATAAGCCAACAGTGGCAAAAAAATGAGTGACCTCTAAAAAGAGGGCTGAGCGATACCCCAACGACTACCATAAGTCTGGACAACAAGTGTTTTGTAAGTTTTGTCAACATACAATTGACTGAACTGTGAAGACATAACGACAATTTGAAATCAAAAGTCCATCTCAAGAACAAAGCTAAATCCCCGGTGGGCAAAGCCCTCCAGGTTACCATTGAGGCAACGACAACATCAATAGATGTTAGGCGTGAGTTTGTGTAAGATAATAATAATAATAATAATAGCTGACATACCGCTTGAGAAAATCTAAAAGGGCTAAAAATTACTCAGGAAACAAACTGAATTTGAAAAAGAAAAAAAACGGAATTTAAAAAATGAAACTGATTTCATAGGAACACCTGCAGGCAGGAATCCATGAAGATAATAGAGGTTCATTATAATCCAGGAAAGTACCCACAAAAACAATATAAAGCTGAAGTGAAATGAACAATTTCAACCAACAGCCTCATAGCATGCTCCTCCACTCTCGCTACACACCAGTAAGGACAGGTGTGGGTTAAACACAGAAAAGCCTACAAAGACTATTCAATAACCAAAAATACTTGTTATTTGATATTTAAATTCAGGTTTGAGCACATGGGTACTAGGGCTTGGCGATAGGGAGAAAATCAAATATCATGATATGTTTCACCAAGTACCTTGATATCAATGATATTGTAGTGCTGTGCTTTCACAAAATATTTACACAATGAGATTTTTGATAAAAATTATTAGTAATGTGTATAATGGCAAATAATAGAACAGTTACAACAGTCTGATATGTTCAGAAAATGACATCTCTTTACTGTAATGTAGCCTTTAAAACCAGGAAAAGACACCACTTATGTTATATTACGATACAATATCTATCAAAATCTATCTATTCTCATATCACGATATAATATTGATACATCGCCCAGCTCTAATGGGAACACAACTATTTTGATAGATCTACATCTAAACAATGTTACCCTTCATAGTGCTCCCTCAGTGCTCAGATGATAAACACACCTGTTTTCAATTTGTCACCTAACGAGCAGATGCCCTGCAACAACACTACCAGCTGAGCAAAGGAAACATTAAATAGACATTCTATCAGCGACACTGCTATTCTGCTGTTTGTTAAAGTTGACTGAAAAGGAACTGGTTAACACTAATACAGTAATTCCACACTTCGGTGGGGGGGCTGGATCACAAGGCAAGAGAAAGAGAAAAGCCGTTTCACATGTGCATAGGTGTAACAAAGGGCAACACGCCAAATGGTCTGCAAACTGTTTTCTCCTCTTCATTTTTCACATTCCTACTTCCACCCTTGTCTGTTTTCACTGCTAGATCCCACCAGACACCTCTGTATTGGGAGTGATAGAGAAACAATGTGAGAGACAGAAGGAGAGCAATCGAAATCAGCATCAAGGCATGAACAGAATATTTTCCGAGCCAACATTTTAAATTGATACAGAAGGAAAAGCCCAGGTGTTACTAATAACTTTAGCGATGGCTCAGTTCAGTTTTAGTGTCTCAGTAAGCCGTGTACCAGTGAGCCATGATGCACAATACCAGGAACTAGAACTGGCCAAACTAAATAGGATGCAGCCATTTAAATGTTATTAATTGTACCTGTGCTTTTCCTGCTCTGATGTGTCAAAAGGTCTGCAGTGAAAAGGTCTGTATCGGCCAGAACAGACATGGATTGATGGACTGACTCTTCTCACGCCTTACACACAGCCGGTATTCAACAGACACCAGGAACAATATCTCATCTGTAGCCTCTTTATTGATCTCATGTACCAAGTGATTACTTGCTTTTTGGAATGAGCAGAATGCTTGGTTCCCAGTATTTTTTCTCTAAATTCTCCCAAACAACATGTGACACAGAATGCAGTTATAAAACGCTTGGTTCCCAGTGTTGCTGCATGCAGCATTGTCAGGTGGCGTGCCCGTTGGAAGCGTTCTCAGGAACAACTCATCCAATGGTAAATTTTCCTCTCATTCAACCCTTCACATACACAGATGGGTGCAGAGGTGCCATGCAAGGAGCTGGCACTACGCGCCCGTAGGCTCGACAGAGAGAGGTGACTGTTGCGGGCGCAAGAGAAAAAAAGACCTTGCTCTCTGCAGCTAATACTAGTGTCGCTGGAGAAAGTCGCTAGATTTGTCAATAGTTGCTTTTGTTAAACCCGCCGCTGCTGCTGTACAGAAGCTCGAAGGCTCTCCGTTGGTAGCAGAGCCAGTGAACCGCAATCAGCCGTCTGGGGATGTAGCAACTCCCGGCCCGCAGCTGTACTGTGCTGCAGGAGACACACGCGCACACACACGCGCACACACACACACACACACACACACACACACACACACACACACACACACAAACATATACTAAGGGTGTGCAAAAAAATTTATTTGTATTTGAATCGTGATTCAAGCTCTACCGATTGAAAATCGAATTCCAAAAATCGATTCATATTTAGATTTTTTTATTGTATGTCTACTGCAATCACATGATATACCCAAGGGGAAATTCCAGGTCCCAGTAGCTTACAGACATCCCACACAACATACACATACATACATACATACATACATACAAACATAGGAAAAGTAACTACATTTACATACTGTGAATCGTTTTTGAATCAAAAATCAATATTGAATGGAATCATGAGGCTATGAGTGATTTACTGAAGTGATTTTACATTATACAAAGAAACAAACAACTAAAACAATCATTTGTATTAATAGGCATAGCTATTTGTTTGAGAAAAAAAATCAGTTATACACTAATAGTGTTCACAGTTATGAATGTAGTTGAATGTATTGATATAGAAGCCAGATGGAGTCTCATTCATTTTGTCCTTTTTTTTTTTTTTGCAATAACAATAAAAAAAATAAAACATGGCTGTAGCAATCTTAAATCAAGTGTGTTCCAGGCTGATCTGCAGGATGGGGATTGAGGCCATGAAGGTATTTTTTTTAATTGGATTATATAAAACTCAGTCTCTTTCTGATCCTTTGTTTGTCATAATCCATTGCACCACTTTAAACACTGGAACCTTTTCCTAAATGTGTTTTATCTCTACTGTACTTTAGAGCCTGTTTGCAGGTGGAAAAAAAGCCTCTGAAGTGCTGAATTTAAGCATCAGTATCTTGTTCATGCTGTGTATACGGAAACAATGTCTTGAGCTTGTTTATATCTTCCTGCCACAAAACATACACCCTTTTTCTCTATGGATTTCATACAAATCAATACAGGCAATACATTTGCATTGGAAACTGTAAGGAACTGTAAAGAAAGCAGCGACGCTGACTGTGTTTTTTTAATGCAAAGACATTGAACATATCTTATTATGTAGGAAAAGACATTCCTAAGCACAACTGTGGACAAAAACACAGCCAGATTGTGAATTGGCAATGGGCGCCAAGTTAAGCAGAAAGTGACTGAAAAAACTAGCTAATGTGTACAAATGAGAGGTTCTGCAGAAATCAGCCTGGGACATGAAGCAGAGTGGTGCAGAGAAGCCTCCTGGAACACACTCAACACATTTCACACAGGCAGGGTCTGGAAACAACACGCTTGGGGCTTCCACCTTCATTTAGATGAAAATGGACCTCCTCGAGAGGAAATAAAGCCATTTTTAACTCCCCCTTTCACTACAAGTCGGCCTCCTATAATGTGCCCAGTCAATGGACTGTGGGTTTATTCAACTGCAGGCAGCCCACAGCACAGCCATAAATAATGTAGGGCAGCTCACATGAAACCCTAATCACCATTGTGCTGTCACCCAACAGAGAAGATTGCTTGCTTAATTTACTGCGCCGCATCTGTCTCAGTTCTGCCCAATTTACTTTCACAATTTCAATTGGCAAGTACTCCAGGTATTTATCAATGTGATTTTCATCCAATGCCATGAATCAATTAGAAGGCAATGTTCATGTATAAAAGTCTGTGTGAGTGTGTGTTGGTGTAGACACGTGTGTGTGTGTGTATGTGTGACATGAAGAACAAACAAAAAAAGCAGCAGCTTGTGAAACAACAAAGGCTATCATCAACACTCAATAACCAGAGACTCATTATTGGCCATATACAGCGCACTTTATTACATTACTATGCCATTAGCATGCAGAAATTTGCATATTACAGTCACCTCTTTACAGAGGCTGTTGATCATAAATGGCAGCCATATGCTGCCTGGTGTGCCATATTACAAAATTATTACTGCGACACAAAAAGCCAAGAAGAATGGAAACTATTTTGGCACAAAATGAAGTACGAAACCAATCAAAGGATCTGCTGTTATTGATGGTGGCTCACTGACTGAATGAGTATAATTTACATCCTGGAGTTGTGCTTTCTCGTTAACAAACCTCTGCATGCTGAGGCCTAGTTTGCTGGGTGCATTTCTGAGATACTTTTCTCAAAAATAAAACATACTGTTCATGTATCTTCTTTATGTGTAAACTACCAAAACAACAACTGTGTGTTTAGCTTTTATAGGAAAAAAATACTAGAAGCTGAATTACTGCTTTATAAACCAACACAAAAGGTAAATGTAATTAGCCCCTAATGATATTTTGCTGCAGTGTTTGGGGGGGGGGGTATTGTGGCTAGACGTCCACTCCTCCAGCAGCAAACACAGAAATCCTGTCATCCGACGGGCTCTGTGCCGCAACATCTCAGTGTGACAGATATTTGGTGCGATGGCTCTTCTGCACTGTGATGACAGCCCATGGAGACAGAATAAGTAGCAGAGGCTCACTAGCTCCAGACTTGGCAGCAGAGCAGTATGACAACGATGCTATGAGCTGAGGCACTTATGACGCGCTAGCTGTTTGAGTTAGCAGCAGCATAGAGTGGTATCATCTTTGTTCAGGACCATTATCTCTACACCGTGGTGTTCACTTCACACTGATAAATGTGGCCTAGCAACTCGAGCTAAAGTGCAAGCAGCTGCAGCCACAGCAGCTGGGTTATACACTGTCAACTGCCACATACGCCCACACAGGAGGCACAATGGAGGGGATTTGTTCCACTGAAATCAGTGTTAAGATGCTTTGGTGTGTGTAGTGCTTTGAAACTGGACATGGCCACTGCGCAGGAGACTCCCATGTAATGGTCCCTATAAGTCACCACTACCGTGTTAGTAAAATAATAGATTATTGTTGTAACCTGGAGTACAACAGGTTACAATTGGGTTAAAACTGCAATAATTCTCAGGTTTCAGCTTCTCCAATGTGAATATGTTCAGCTTTTCTCTGTTTTTATCATGGTTTTGGGAGATAATGAAAGTAATCGTGAGTTTCACAGCAATGATCTGGAGCCATTCAGTGTGACGAGTCCAATCATTTGGTCTACTTTAACATTCTCTATCTGGCACCAGAGCAATCTTTTTAATATACATATTGTCTGCAATTCAAATTACCTACAACAAGAGTAAGACTAAAATTATACCAAGTAAATATGAAAATGCAAGGTTTTGTTCCTCTGTACAACAAACTAAAATCCCTTTCATGTTATACCTAATTACAGACACACACTTGGCACGGAGCAGTGCTGTTATTATCAAGGAGTGCTTAAGGACAGATTGGCTGGTCAGACATCTGTGTAAGTGACACCAGCTATCTGGCTAGCTGTCCCACTCAGGGCAGCAGAGGGTTAACTTGGCAGCTGAGCCGTACAGTGCAGCTCTAAAAGGAATATTAACAGCATGTCCCTCAGTGCCGACTGAGAGAGAGCAACAGGAAAAAGGAGGACGGAGAGAAAAGGAGAGTTTGAGAAAAGGCAAGGAGCAAAAGGGCGGGTGTGCGAATCCAATTTCCAGTGACAGTGCGCTCAGGATCACTGTTTCAGTGAAAGAACATATCATCTGTCAAAGTTAATGGCAATGTCCTGGGGAAAATGAAGGAAAATAGAATGGAGACCATTCATTAAGAATGTGGGGGATGGGGGGGGAGTGGGTGTCGAAGCCACCGGTCTACTCCACTGTCTCCACAGGGAAATATAAATATATACAAGCCATTATTTGTGCATTGACGAGGTTGCAGTGCAGCCACAATCAAGGACTGGTCCTCGTGCTACAGAGATAATATTAGCGCAGTCTATGGGCTCGAGCACAGAGCTATCACTGGGAATGAAGAGGTCGGCCTGGCCGCCTGGTGCGACGGCTGGCAGGCTAACTAACAGGCCCGGCCAGTCTGTCTCTCACTCAGAGCTGTGGATGTACTCAGAGGAAGCAATTGATACCATTGTTTTATGGAGAGGAGGGTGGAAGGGGGTTAAGACTTCAACAATAGCACTCTTTCACTCCAAATGTCAGCCGTCACGCCAGGAGACTGTCCGACTGGGCAGAGACACTTTAGCGAAAAAGCCGAGGTACAAAACGAGTGTGGAAAATAGTATGAAACCCTGTGATGAGGGCAATGGAACAGTGTGACATGGGCCAGAACATTCCCCTGCCAAATGGTTGAAATGCAATCTGAAACATGGGACAACAGGCTATGGGAAACTTTACAACGCAGATCATGTGAGATCATGTCAAACAGGAACACAAGGCTTTTGATATATCGTTGTTTAGTGTGTGTGTTGAGGATCTGTTAGTCTAAAAACAAGCAGTCCGGCTCTGCAAATAATTATGCCAATGATTTCAAGGTCTACCAAAACAAACGGTAGCTTGAAACGCATTCAAAATCAATAACCAGGATAATAGGTTATATGGGTCTTTAGCTCAGCCTCATTAGGAAAAAAGGAGACAAACGTGGCCTGATTCTTCAGGCGAATTAACATAGTGAGGAACTTAAAATATCACAACTGATGATCCACTCTGGGACATGTTATCATGAGACTATACAACAGAGAGATACAAAGTTCTCTCTCTGAGTGCTTTGATAACCCCACTGGCCTTGGACCTCTTTGAAAAGCTCACTCTGAAGGTTTGAGGTGAATATAAAGAGCAAGTTAAAGTGAGGTACCCTGCCACTTTAAGGCCGGGATGAAACCGAGTTATTCTACCACTCTGACCTAATTGCTCTCTTGCTCTCCCGACATGAACACTGGGAGCTGTGCACTCTGACACGTAAAGATTATTTAATACCATCAAAGCCATAAAAAGAGGAATAAAAACAGGCGGTGTAAAAGAGGGGGCTAGTTAACCATTGTGAGGCTGGCAGGGCCATGCAGTCCAAAAAGCTACGTGGAAAGCAGCGGAAAGAGAATCAGTATGCAAAAGCAGGCCCGTCTAACTGCCGCCGGCCGATGTGAGTGGAGCTCCCACATCCCGACATCACAGAGGCTCCAGAACTCCCCCTCCAATGAAATCCCACTCGGCTTCGCCTACACTCTCCTGGTATCGGCTCCCACCCTTCTTCTCTCCTGCTTTTCCCACACTCGCCCAAGTCCCTAAGGCAATGACTACGTCATTGGGCACCACTGCCAAACCACTGTAATATCCCAATTTATTTCTACTTATTCTAACAGAGTGTGGGCTTTTTTCATTTAGGTCAAGGCTGGTTTTATTAGGGTAAAACGGCACTGCTCGGTTCCACTGGATTGTTTCTCTATTAGGCCAAAGACTTCTGACAAAAGGCACTTTTAATGAATGGCAATATCAGCAAAATGGTAAACCAACACATGCACACATTTCCTATTTACAGTAAGTGAAACTTTAAATCAGCAGTGTGTTTTTTTTCCCTTTAACTGCTTCCAACTCCAGAAACAGAGCTACCACCAGTGTGTGGGTGGGACAGGGTAGAGGTGTTTACCGTTAGGCAAGCACTGGGTGACATCTCCAGGGTGCCCTGCCATTGTGGGGAGCATGTCTCATCTGTCAGTGCCTGATGAGTTTGTGCTGCACAGCCTCATGAGTCAGCCTGGCTCGTCAACAACAAGGGAGCAGGCTGCTGTGTACACCGCTACAGACAGAAGCAAACCAAATCACCTGACACACTGAGGGCTTTTTATTCAGGGAAAGCTAGGCCCAATGCCAAATGCAGCCAGTAATTATTTTCAATGATATTTCCTCTTCTGTTCTCTTAGCAAAAGCTGGCTAGATCTGGATTTTCACCCCCTACTATTGGTGGTTTATGTGTTATTTGTGAAGGATGCTATCTAGTGACTGAGATCAAAACGATTCTCAAGAATTAACAATGTGGTGACCTACTAAGCTGTGTAGATGACACCATTTATAACACCTAATAGTAATACGAGGAAGGAAAAACACACGTTGCCAGCTCTCTACCTTGCCATGCAATATGACAAATAGGTCACTCAAAATGTGTCAATTCAACATAGTCGATAATAGTTTAGCAATATCTATTAACTACATTAAAAAACAGCTAAATAGAATCAGCTGGCAGATTGAACTGCCCCATATTCTGCACACAAATGTACCCAAATGTGAACAATATAACCAACCTTTAATAACTCACTTTTCATTGCAGTGAAGTCATTGGTTCCATAGCTAATAAGCCAATCAATCAAACATGAAAAAGGAAACTGAAGGAGCTAGGACGCACTGACTCACTCCTACTGTGTTTTTAAAGAACAAAGAGGAAAAAAAGTTTTTTTCCAGTGTCATTCACACTTGACTTTACAATCTGCAGAGGAAGGAAAGGGACACTGCGAGGGAGTGGGGGATGTTACGGGGCAACGTGAGCGTGCCACTGCCCCCACGATGATGACACATTTAGTGGCATGTGAAGCCGAGGCGTGCAAGGCCTTAAACTGGCACTGTTCACACGAGGAGAGAACCAACTTCCCGTTGACGCTTGTCAGAGAGTGTTTGTATCACAAAAAACAACCACCTCGTGCTGCGTAACAGAACGCTACTGCATATTCACAAATCAGTACAACACTGGGAAGTTAAACATTTTAAAAAGATGCACGGTTAATATCTGGGTTCTTTAGTTTGACATATATTGTTGTGAGAAACAATAACATTTCTGCTCTAGGAGACAGCTTGAGAAAAAACATGTGACTAGAGCTGATGATTTGAGAATATTTCACCAAAACGTTCACACTATTTTAGATATTTATACATGAGATGAGCATGACATGGGACCAAGTAAATTTAAAAAAAACTTATAGCAAAGTTCAAAGCTTATTATCAAAATTATGATAAAATGTGACAGTTTGGAGGTCAGGTAAACAATCTTGGGTTTAGCCCAAGCCGTCACAATTACAGCGGTGGCACAACATTTAACTGTGAATCCCACAAAGAGAGGAGGTGACAAGGTGGGAAAGCCCTCAGCCACACCAAATGTTCCCCTGAGTGCCTCTAATGCATCTTGCTCTGAATGTCACAGGTTGTCACAGAAAAGGGCTTCTTCTTCTTCTTTCTTCTCCAGCCCCACCCCACAAAATAAATGTGTCTGCGCTCACACCGTGCCAAAGTGCACAGACTAAACAAGTTAAATAAATTAGACTCAAATGAAAAGGAAATATCTGGAAAGTACTTCTTACAGCTGTAAAAGGAGGGTAATGCACACTGTAATCTGTGGTTTAACAAGACACCATTTTACAAAATAACACTGCTGACTTTCTGATGCTCCAGGGTATGTAACTGACATACTATAACACCTCAAATTGCCACATTATCTTGCAAGGTGTAATCAGGGGTGTTAACAAATTAAGGGAGATATCCGTCAGTTTGCAGTGGCACTGAAGAGGTGGTTTTCAGAAGAATGCATGTGTGTTTTGGGTCATCAAGTTTGCAGCTCAGGATTAGAGCACATCAAAAGAATGCAGGCTGCTGTTGCCCCTCTGCTATGCCTGTTTACCCATTACAGCAGAGGAGAGAAAGTGGGCTCCTGATGTGATCGATATAAACAGCAAAGTGTACTATGCACTCATGCACAGTTTACCTCAAGCCTCTAGTAGCCCACAATGAAGCAATGGTGACCAAACTTAGCAACAGTAATACATATTTCGCCACATTCCGTTGTCCCGACGTTGCGAAAACAAGTGGGTACAGTCGCTCAGACACACATCATTGCATGTTTTTAACTCCACATGTCGGCACTTTTTTAAATGTCAGGCTAGATAGTTGGCATGTTGCCTATTATTAAATTGACTCGCGGAAACTGTCAGCGCTGAAATGTGTTCCAATGTCTTTACAAGCTAACGTTACATTGAGGACCGTTAGCTTTGCATGCTAGCCGCCCTAACAGACGTCGTGTCCACTAAATAAAATGTTGCTCGGACAAAAACAAATAGCTGTAGTTTCTTTTCTTTTGGCAGCCATGAATTACCGACTTGACAAGAGTTTCAGACTCCAATGAATCAGCCCGTTTCTGACAATGAACGGCGTTAAATATCTGTCACACTCGTGCAAATTATCACCGAGGCCATGCATGGCGCATTCAAAATTCTCCAGGTGAAAGGGCTAACAGTTTAATACGGTACCGAGTTAACCGCCTATAGAGGCTGAGACCTGCATGCGTGCTGTCAAATGATGACAAGCTGTCAATGGCAAGTGGATGTTAATACCTGGGACCTGTTGACTCCTCCTCCCGGTACCCTCGGTCTGCTGGTGGAAGTTCAGCCGCGCAGCTGTATTTCTCCGCGGTGGTACTCTTTTCAAAGTTTTCTGCCGACTCTTAATCTGCAAACGGTGGCTCTCACGAGCTCCGGGTGACTTAGCCCCCACCGGCAAACCGTAATGTACGTTAAGAGACGGCGAGCAGCTTTCAGAGAGCAGGCAAGTTTTGGCACAGCTTTCGCGAGAGCAACCATTACAGTCACGTTCTCTGGCTGTGAAATCCAACGCCAGCCCTGACCCCGCCCCTTTCCTTTTCTGGGGGCCAGTCCTCAAAAAGTGGAGGTCCTGCTCCCTCCAGATGTGTTCAGTGCTCTGCTGAAATGATGTGAAGCTACTTTTAAAGTACAGCATTCGTTTTGTGACATTTTAAGTGTGTTTCATCATTTCATAGCTCCTGTATGCTTCTGTGAATGCATAAAACCCCTTTTTTTATTAGCAGTCAGGCAGCCAAAGACTCATTTTTTTGAGTTGCAAAAGAACTAACTTTGTACATATAGGTTAAAGTCAGTGGTGTCTCCAGTGAATGTGTGATTATGTAAATTTTGATATTTTTTAAGGCAATGCAACCAAACACAGGCTTGCAACAGAGAGTGCAAGCCAAAGATACCAAATTACACATTTTACACAAGCCCCAAAATGTGGAATTTTGCCAAAACATTGATGAAAAAGTGTTTTACTTTTGCAAGGAAAATAAAGAATGTTGCATTCGGAATATAATGCTTTCATTATACGACCACTCAGATGAATATCTTACATGAGAACGTAGAGTATATGCTACACATTTCAGACTGTAATACATGGGCTTCACTCCCAAACTATATCTTTCATTAATAATGTACGATTTTTTTTCTTTATAGTACATTTACCTGCTTTGAAAGCCAATTTCAACTCTATTTCATTGTAATGGGACACCAGAGAAGTGGAGACTTTCTTCTGATTTTATTCAAATATGTATCATTTGTATAATATTTTAACAATCTGGCCTTTTCTCTACTGCGTGACTATACCTTCCTGTCCTGCTGAAAACACCCTTATTGTCTCTCAAATACCTTCAATCACAGACATAATACCCTTTTTCACACTCCATTTGGAAAGTCAGCTCCATCTGTTAAATCCAGCATTCCTGGGACCTCTCCGCCAGATCCCATGAACAGCTACAGCTCTTATGCCAAATTATACTTTTGTTTATAAGCAACCTAACAACTGACTCTGCATTTTACTTATATACTAAACCCTTCATCTAATTTTAAAAATGTTTGTACAATTTACATTTAATATTTAATTGCAATATATTATGTGATCTACTATTTGTATATTTATGTTTTTCCTCTTTTTTGTGATGGATGTCATAACTGTGTTCATGTTTTTAATTGTGCCTGCAAAGGAACTGCAAGTGAATATTAGCTCTCAGCTTTTTCACAGTTGATACAATTTACTGAACATGGCTCATTGAATAAATTAAATATGATCCAAATAAGCTCACAAACTGTGAAATTGTTTCTGTAATATGTAAGCAATTATTTAATACAAAAATAGTCGAGTCCATGTATATGCATGTGTACATAAGGACCTTTCATTTACTTTTTAATCAAACTGTATAATAATTGGTGGCAATCACTTAATTATTTACAGCTTCAAAAATGTGACGAGTTCTCACTTTTCTTATTTTGTAAATTAAAAACCCTATCGATTTTTTAACACAAAAAACAAAAATGGTCAATAGCAATTGATTATTTTAGACTTCAACTGAAGCTCTGGTAAAGTGTGATTTATCCTTTAATTTTCACCATGCAAATATTTGGTTAATCAAAAATACAAACATCAGTTTAAGCAATAGTTAAAATAACTCTTATGCAGCTTAATGTTCCCTTGTATACTCAAGTGTTTGTACTGTATGTGTGTGTGCACACAGGTGTGGATACAGTACTAGGTGCATCTGTTTGCGTGCAAAGGAGTTACGTGCCATGATAAAGCACAGGTTCTCTCCTGTCGGTCAGATGCAACTGCTACACTCAATAGCTTTCCACCCCAGGAAGCAAAGTTTTGTGACAGGTGGTAGATGTGAAACCCCTTGTCCTATATGATTGGACAAAATGGCACAAGACAGCTAGTGACATATTTTTCTCCATGTTTACCTTCTCAGTTGCTTTTCATCTTTTCCAGGGAGAACTGACAGTGCTATAGAGAAAGTGTGCGCGACAGCATCCTCCGTGTTTCCCCTTCTGCCTTTAAGGCTTTCTTATACAAAAGCTGTGAGTGGCACTAAGCCGTGTCAGTTGTCACACATCACCACACAAGTGAGGAATGCAGTGCTGGGGGGGAAGGTTGGTTGTGACATGGGACACACAGGCATGCAAGTAACCATGAACTGAGGGAGTCATCAAATGCTAAAAGTACTAGTGGAAGTAGCTGCTTTCATAACAGAATAGTTGAATAGATGGAACTGTCTTATTTCACTGCCATCTGACTGGTGGAAGTGGGGCCCAACATGTGTGTGTGTATAGCATGTGTTCATATGGACTGGATGGGCTCGCCCTTGTTCACTATAACTGCAACGTGGGGATTTGTATTGTGTAGCGTTGTGTTTCCTCTACATATCTCTAGGTTGGATAGTATGGCCTCTGGGGTCTCCTTAGCCCAGCTGCATCCTCCACTTGTACCCAGGTTTACACTGGAAGTTACTGGAGTTGAATTTTAATGGCTTACCAGCCCTAGTATAGCTCCCCGCTGCTCTGAGATACACATATAGACTGCATTTCAGCGTGTACTGTACAGCCATACGGACATATCAAGCATAGTGAAAAGACATGTGATGCATGTTCCATTTCATGCTTTACATAGCCTCCCTGTTAGCAAACCTTCAGATTGTCAAGCTTAACACAGTGGTTTGGAAGGCATTAGATTTGTGTCTGAGCTACTGTACAGAAAGACAAAAAATCTGAATCTGGACAAGCTTCAAAGATCCAAGATTTCTAATGCTGCCTTCTCAATTTTCAAGACTTTCAAGGAGACAAGCCTGACATTGACATGAAGGATTACGTATAGTATCGTGTGCATATAGAATGTATGCCCATGTTTTTGGTTAGTGGAAACATTTTCCGTGGTAGTAGTGATGTTCTTTTCAAAATGGGGGATCCATTACTTCAGTGGTTCCCAAGCTAAGGGTTAGAATCCCCAAGGAGTCAGACAAAATATAGTGGGGTCCCACGTTGGGATAGGAAAAAAAACAATACTACCCAGACTACATAAAACCCTGCTAATTTTTACAGACTATCCTCCAATGTTAGCTTTTTTTGTCATGTATAGTTAGATAATTTCACCAATTTTACCAATCCAATCATGATGGTAACAAATAGACATTGCTTTGTTTTAAAAAGATTGTTGACATTTTGGGAACAGTGTTGCTGAGCGGAAGCTTCATATTTACCATTTGGACATCTAACTATTGGCAAGACAGCAAATAAGCCATTTCACAAAATGTTCTTATTCCTTTGAGGTCACCAGAACCAAAGAACTACTACATTACTTAAATGTGCAATATGTAATACTGACAGCTAGCATTTATAATAGTTACTGCATTACAAATTCAAAATAACAAAGAGAGCTGTCTCCCCTGCCCCTTCCTTTCCAGACTAAAAATTCACAGAGGTTGTCTCGCTTTGCCAGAACCTCCTTGCTGAAGGAGCATCCACAACTATGTTGCTAGATGCTCGTCTCACATGTCACAGCCAGACATTACTTCACAGCACAGTGGAGTAGCTAACGTTAGATGCTGGCCATAGACATAGAACACAGAAGCCCATGCTCACGTGGAGCTCTGCATCCAACTGACTTACACACTTTTTCAGTTTAGAATTACCTTGAGAACTGCTAAAAACACAACAACCTCATCGTCCTCTCAACTAGACGGACAGACGTACTTCAGGCTTTGAGTTACGGTAGGAAGCGTTAAACAAAACACTAGCTAGCCGTCCTCTCCAAGCAACTGAACACTCTTTATTGGCTTACAATTATGGCAACAATTGCTAAACACACTGTATATTCATTGTCCTCTCTTCCAAATTTACAACCGCATTCTTTTGGCTTAAAAGAACTCACTGTTTTCGGCTACGGCCGCTGAACAGGAACGTTGTAAACAGCTTGCCTGGTCCTCCAATAACGTTAGCAGGGTTAGCATGTTAGGTAGGACCAGACAAGATCACTTTACTAGCTGTCTCAATTCGTTTTTGGGTGTAACCAACTTGGGTACTCTAGCTCTATAATTCAATGTGAATTCACAAATGAAGTTGGAATTTTATGTAATTTCAATTGCAAAATTGAAATGACATATAATGCCTGTCCCTTGTAATTGTGATAATTTAGCCTGAAGCTAATGCTTACCTGTCCAGGAGGAAATTAGCCAACTCAACATCCTTTTGGTCTATAAGCTGTCTATATCTTTCAAATACTACATCTCCAATATGTATTTTTTGTGTGCATTTTGTACTTGGGATAGGAAGAATGGTGCCTCCATCATCCCTCCTCTGGGCAGGGGGGAAAACATTTACAGAGAAGTGTAACGTTTTAAGGCACTACCACCGATTTTGGAAAAACTGGATTATGTTTTATGTAGGAAAATGTTTTCTGGTTTCCCTCTAAAATCCTCCGGCTGCTCTGCCTCAATTGATTTATGGAGTTTCCTGATGGACAGAAAGCTTTACGTGTTGCTAAAGTTATGCTAAACGCTAACTGCTATGTTGTAAGCTAGCTAGCTTAGTTAGCCGTGCTGCCAGGACTGGGAGCTCAAAGCACCGGGGGGGGAGTGTTGTTGTTTATAACGTTAGCACAGGAGCTTTGGACCATTGAGAGGAGGAAGACTTCAGGACCGGTGTGGCAGGGAAGAATGCTGACAGGGAGCACCGTTGTGCCAGAAGCGAAGCCAGATGAGCTGACGACGATAGCGGGTTCAGCAGCTGCTATGGACATCATGACAGAGGCAAGGACACCTAAGAGAAGACAGTTGTTGATTATAAGTAATGTAATTATAACAAATGCACATGTACAGATGTCCATATATTCACGACAGTAGTGTATAAGTTAAGTACACTCTGAACTGTAGGCAGGGGTGCTAAATCACAAAGACACAGAGCTGCCTAAAACCTGTGAGTCCCTACTATCAAAACCATAACATGGAGCATCTATCTCATGTTTCATTTTACAAGGCACCTGGTGAGCCCCTTGACAGGTGCTAAGTTTAAACGCTGGGTGCCTATTGACTGTCCACTGTGAGGCTACACTATTTAAGTGTGGTAACATTAGCCAGCCTGATCAATGCTTCTACCAGCCTTTCTCGGGTATACATGAAGATCTGAGCCCTGGTGTAAGAGAGAGAACCATAAAAGTGCCTCAGCTCGCTGGTCAATCACCATCCACAGTCCTTTGGCTTTTAATTGGTCCAGCATTGATGCTGCTCTCCTAAAACCACATATTTATTTGGAAATCCAAGCAGCCAACCATTCATCACTCTGCCACTCCCCTTTATTAGCTTGTCATCCACAGTAGAGTGTAATGGTGAAACTGTCAAGCAGCCACCATAGAAAGCACTTCATGGCAATGCTGAAGTTCAGACAATCAGGCTTAATAAAAGATCCTTTCTGAAAATATCACAATAACATGATGATATCGCACCACTTAAACGTTTAAAAGAAGCTAGCCTGCCAGTAGCTGAATGTGCCACCTGTGTTTTTAAGTGTGTCTGGACAGGCGTGCTGAAAAGTAACATTGCTTTCTCATTGGTTCACATCATGGCGTTAGGTTGTAAAGAATGAAGAAAAAATGAGTGAGGGGGAGGAAAGCGAGTTCAGATGAGATTGTATCGGCCGCATGGAAATAGTTAGACAAGCCCCAAAGCCTTCTTTGAACTGCAACTGGCTGTTAAGAAACAGCTTTCACTCAGAACACATTCAAATAACATGCCACCAACATGCAAGAGGACAGATATTTCCACACACACTACCACCACCGGCACGGCGCTGCCACACACAGGGACAGCCCTGCAAACCCACCCACATCCCTGCTTAATCTCACCTGCAAGAGAGTAAACCCATTAAACAGTTTAATTTTCTCTTTCTCAATTTTTCCCCTCCTGGCGAGAAAAAAAAAGATGATTTTTCAAACCTCTGACAGCCGAGCCTTTCGCAGGATTTAGTCCATCTGAAAACATGTGGTAAGCCTTGTGGAATGTTTCAAATGATTCCCAGATGTGGGCCACAGACAGGTTTAACCCATTCTTTTCCCGCTCAGCGGCAGGGAGGTGGTATAAAGGAGGCCTTGCCGAGAGAAAGTCTCAGTCACTATCAAAAAACTTGTATCCATCTCTGTCAATTTTTGTTACTTTCAAAGCTTTAGGGCTTACTGAACTGTGGCTTAATGTAATTTGGTGTAAAACTAAAAATGGAAGTTCTTTTATGCTGCGTTACCCAAGAATAAAGAATGCGAGAGCGCTGCTTTTTCCAGATGACTCAGCAATCGCAGAGACCTGGTAAATTTAAGAAAAACACAGTTATTGGGGACAATTCATACTCTCGACATTGTTAACATCTCTCTGCGTTACTCAACTGACTTTTTGGGGCTTTTTTTGCCCCTGCAAAGCAACCTTTGACAAAGCATTACATTAATCATGTATCAATTCAAAAGCAACGCATCTCCAGGCATTTAATATAGCCTGCTGAATTTTGTAAATGCCATTTAAAAGAAAACAGAGACTTAAACTTACTTAATGCTTCACTTGAACTTCATCATCGTGGTTTACATGGTACGATTAAGCCAGGACTCAAAATGGGTCTTGCTGGATCGTTTTATGAAGGACATTGTTGTTGCTACACTCCCAAAGATGGCGGTTTTGATGAGATAGGGAGGGAGGTAACAGAAGAGCCAAACTACTAAACGGGGTGGAAAGAGTGAACCGCTTGATATCCTATGAGTAACAAACTCAAGTGACCCCATTCCCTGTTCTCCCTCTCTATCTTCAGCTCTACTGTTCCCTGCCTCCACCTTTTTCTCTTTCCTTCTTTCTCTCTCTCTCTTTCCTTCCCTCTATACTTCCCCCTCTCTCTCCAGCCTAGCCAACTGTGAAGCAGTTGTCCAACACGCCCATCAGCCTGCCAGCCAGCATGTTGGACTGAGTACCATTGTACACAATCATGACAGTCAAAGCAGACAACTGATAGAATTGCAGTAAAATTGAGGGCAGAGGAGAGTGGCAGGCAGTCACTCTGGCAGTGACTTAGTGAGCAAGCAAAAAAAGTAGAGGAGCAGTCACAGTGAAAGAAAGATAGAATAAACAGTATTGTGCTGTGAGGCACAGGATACCATAGGCCATATGAGGCCAGAGCAGGCTGAGAAAGATTGTTACTGCTTTGAGCTTCCACATGTGAATGCACCGCAAACCCCCCCTCTCCCTTTTTTTGTCTCCCTCCCACAAACATCCCTAAGGAAAGACCGGCTTTTTAAAAGAAGCACAAACAACTGCCAACTCCTAATTCTGCTTTTTATTTTTGAAAATAAATCAAGTGTGTATTTGCTTCCTTAGCTGTGCTGTGTTGCAAGCAGCCTGCAGCCTCTGTTACTTAAGTCAGCCATGAAGACAGAACATGTTTTTAGGCCTGGGATAACATCCAGAGGAGATGAGGCTAAAAGTGCGATAGGGTAACATTTGTGTACCTTTGATTTCCACTCCTTCCCATCAGATATCTTTTGTTCTTGCCATTGCGTAGAGGAGGTGAAATTCTGCTTCTTGAAGTCATTGTACCCAGCTGCTGGTCACCAAGAAATAGTTTCAGCCTGTCACTTCCTGTTTTAACATTGCTATTTCTGTGAGGTTTAAACAAACTAAATACAACATGCTAATTACTGAGCTTTACAGCACTGACACACCAACCCAACGTCAGACTGACTGCCTCCCAGAGTGGCCAATAAAAGTGCTTTGGAACACATCAAAGCGATGCCAACTGCCAAGGGCAGCTGATGGACGAATGCGTCAAGCGGGTCTGGTTTCTCCGGAAATTCAAAGCCAAGCTGTCATGGTTCATCAATGTTCAGAATACGATCTCATATTTTACTAAAATAGTTCACCAAAAGTGTTTCTGAAAACATTTTAAGCGAGAAATAGGCCATGCAGTTGCGAAATTTGTCTTCGTTTCAGATCCACAAAGGCCAGTTTCAAAGATTTTTGTCAGATTTTGAGATACTAGTCACTCTGTCCAACGGTTGTTTGTTGGGTTAGTGTGTCAGGACCTTTAGAGGTGTTCCGAACTTTGAAGACAAGTAGCATGTTTCCTAAAAAAATGTTCTATTCCTTTGGGCTGGAAGAGCCAATAAAATCACTTAACTCAGGCATCTAAGCCAAACAAACTCATGTCTTGGGCTGATATCACATCACGCACCATGAATGAGACACACTTCGCAAACTGAATACCTGACATCCTCTGTGCTGCACAGCACCTTATACAATACAGAAGGTTATGTTACCCCCCCCCCCCCCCCCCCCCCCCCCCCCCCCCCCCCCCCCCCCCCCCCCCCCCCCCCCCCCCCCCCCCCCCCCCCCCCCCCCCCCCCCCCCCCCCCCACCCCCCCCCACCCCCCACCCCCCCGCCCCCTCCACCCACCACCACCACCACCACCACTACATCTTCCACGTTAGATCATCGGGGTGCCTTTTGCCAACATGTTCTCCTTCCCAGCATCTCATCTGAGGAAACCTAGAGAGTATGTCCCTTTAATTAGACCGCCCGTGAAAATAATGGTGCATTAATGACATTTCTACGGGGGCCAATGAGCTGGAACAACAGAGGAAAGACTAAATCACAAATCAATTCCAACAAATGTAATTAAGGCTTAATTAGCCTCCAGGGTGTCGCAGGAATGCCACGGAGGGGATGATGTGGAGGGAAGAGAGAAAGAAAGGGGAACGGAAAGAGAAATTTACCCAAAGTGAGATATTCATGGGTAATAATATCTGCTGTTTAACCTACTGCGTGTATAACAACCATAAAAGATATACTACATTTATTGTGTATCATTCACAATTCGTTTCTTAATGCTCTTTGAAGAAATGCTAGCTTCTGCATGCTAAATGTTTGGTTCTTGGCACGTGCCAGGGCAGCTTTAAAGGGGAGTGCTGATTTAAAGACAACACTTGTGGAGTGTGGAGCCACACAGCCAGCGCTGGGTAGACAAGTGCTAATTCTCTATAAAAACAGCAGCATGTACGGTTAAGCCCAGCAACATTCTGGTGTTAAAAAGAAAAGAAGGGGGAAAGAGAAAAAAAAAGAAGAAAAAAAAAGAAATGCATAAACCGCAGGGAGGCTTGGAGAGGACTGGCCTGCCTCGCTAAATGCCAGATCACACAAACACAGACTCTCGCGCCAATAAATCAGCTTCATAAACTGCAATTAAAACCCTGGGCACTAATTTAGTGGAAATGGCAGCCTGTAAAAAAGCAGAGTGTTAAGAGAAAGGAGGAGAGGAGGATGAAAGGGGGAGATGTGGAAGTTTCTGGACTTCAACAGTGTTGATTTTTTTTTTCTTTCTCTTTTTCATCCCTTGCATCAATGCAAAAAATGCCATGCTTATACTTTTTCCTGGCTTGTACCACACACATGGACACAGTGAGTTACTGTTACTTACTTTAACGCAGAGAAGCAAAACACACACACACACACACACACACACACACACACACACACACACAAATGCCTCTCCCAACAGCCATCCAGGAAGGCAGGTCTGTCATATCAGAGGTGTTGGGGGAGCGCACTGGACACGGCTGATGGGAGACATCTGCCCCGGCTGCCTGTCTATCAGGGTCAAAAAGACAATAGAATGAGGTGTCAGCATTGTGATAAAACAGCCCACACACACACACACACACACACACGCCCACATGCACACAGACACATACAAGGTGCATAGAGAGTAAGAACCCACTCCATTAACACATCTTACTCCCGCCACCCCACAGACAGCACATTATAAACCGCCAAGTGACATACTCAATATGCTCGTGAGGTCTGTGTGTATGTTACAGTAACAGTAAACATGGCTGTAACTGAGGCTGAGTGGTCACAGTCATGTAATGCAACTCTGTTAGATGATGTAAAACATCACAGTGCGACTGGTTCAGCCGCTGCGTGTGAATTCCTCATAAACCAGCAGCAGCTATTTCTTTGCACAGGATGGGTGGTTTCAAAATCTCTTCCTGGTTAAGATTACTGCCGAATATCGTCTGACCTTGAGCCGGCTTGTCTTCCTTTCCTTTAAGACTGATTGGGAGCTAGAGCTTTAAATGTTATTCATGGAACTTGCATAGTCAACTTCTTCAAATGTTAGGAAAATGGCAAATACCACAGAAATGTCAATTAAAAATAACCACTCCCATATCCGTAACAGCGGTTACAAAATCTAAAAGCAGTGCAGTTAGATTTTATAAAATGGGCTTATGTGTAGGTAACCTCTGAGCTGTGTTTTTATTGTTCATGGTTGCTGCGTGTCAGACAATGTGACTGTATAGCCTCAAACACACACCAGTGGTCTCATCCTTGCACCATATCCCTGTAAAGGCTTTGGTGGGACTAAGAAAGCATTGCCCTGTGCCATGTTGCCTTATTTTAATTGCTTATTGATTACTATGTCATGCTGTGACAAAAACAGGGGAAACAACGGAGGAAAACCTGGGAGTGATGAGGATTTTGGGGCATAATGCATGGCTGAGCAGGAGACTGTCTCGGAGGGGGGCGAGTAGAAAGTAAACTCCGCTGGAGAGTAAATAAAGGGGATTTTTATTTTTTTAAACACTGCCGTACAGAAGGGGTTCCAGTTTAAAAAGCAAGAGGCCCCATCTGGGCATCAAATACGTCTCTCTTTGTGAAAGAGAAAAACAACATGAGCTTGGCAACGGAAGTTTGAGGTTGAGACTTTTATCACCACCCGAATTCTGCTGCTCTATCTCTTTTGGGTTTCCTGTGTAAGTCACCATCACACTGTGCCCTTGATGACTCTCTGCATGAGCAGTCATACACAGTTTAAATGACACATAAAGTTCAATTCATTAAATAAAGGTGATAAATCAATGTAACAAATCAAAGAAACCGGACTTTCGTAGTGATGAGCAAAATATTACTCTGTTTTCTTGAGAACATTGTGTTTTTGAGATCAAAGGAGTGTTTTTTTTAATCAGACCACCTACTTTCAACGTCCTCCATCGAGAAATAACTCTTTCCTCAATAGAAAACAATGTTCAGTTTGATGATTATATATTATCAAATAATCATTGAAGATATAGTTCTGAAGCTATAAAGCGGATATTAGATATTTAGGCATTATATTAATACATCCACTAGTTTCATTCTCTATGTAGGCACGCTGACTCACTGTCACTATGAGTCATCGCATGCAGGCACGCAAATGGGAAATGATACCCACATATGATGATCAGAGGCGATCAGATGCTGCTCATCTGTGACTCCCGCTGCTTCTCCCAGAACTACAAATAGCTGCAGAGAGACTGACAAAGGCAGGCAGCGAGCAGTGACCACAATCCCCGAATGTCTCCCTGTGATCTGCTGTAACCTGCTGCTGATCTGATTCAAATGAGGCAGAGATGGAAAACTCCTTCCCTTGATCTCTCTGCAAGAAAAAGCAAAAAAAACAACCAGAAAGGATAGTTAAGAGATCCGCAGCACTACGATGGTAATCTTGCATAACAGCAAGTAAAAAACACGTTTACTATTTCAGCACATTTAAACTCTACACTTTTGGGAGTTATCCTTTCATGTCACGCTCATTACTACTACTACTACTACTACTACTAATACTACTACTACTACTACTACTACAAATGCCCCTGAGTTCATTCACAATAACACCAACTTTGCTTTTTCTTTTTTATTGTCTACAGCTACTACACTTTTTCAGTATCCAATACATAGATGTGTTTAATGATAAAAAATAGAAAACACACACCACATAATGCTACATAAATATACAAAGGAAATACCTCATGATCATAATTTTTCCTTTTACGGAACAAGTTCTAGATATGATAGATATAGATGTAGATATAGAAATGTCAATCACACTGACATATCTATATGAGTACCTGGCAGGACTCCACTGTGGCCTGTGGCTGTTTAAAATCTAAAATAGCTTCTAAAGAAGCACTCCCTGTGTGGTTAGTTAATTTCCTAATAGTTTGATTGACACGATAAAAGTCCTTGAAAGTGGTCTACTCACTGAGGTTACCAGCCCTGTGGTTAATTGATTGATGGAAATTTGTTCTACGTTGGCAGGAAAATAAACCAAAGGTGTCTTATGAAACGTTCTTCGGCTCTGCAGAGCAAAGTCCCACCTTTTTAATAACAAGACTTCTCCAGTGAGAGGAGAAAGTGTCATCAGGGTGGAGCAGGGCCGTGTGTCCATGTTAAACCACAACCAATCTGAGCCACTCGTGATCCCAGAGCTGATTAGGAAGTGCAGTTAAATAAGTGTTAACCTATAGTGATGTTAGGAGAAGGCTGTAAAAACAGTCAGTGGTTGTTTCGCCCACCACAAGGCACACAGAAGCAGCAGAGGCAGGCAGCACCGTTGCATCTGGAGATAGCCAGATGTGTTCCGGACTCAGTGACGGGCACAGATTAAGGTTGTACTGTCCTGGTTGGATTTGTGCCAGTTGCTACATGATGCTAATGGCCTGGCAGGCCCGGCAGAGCAAAGGCATAGGTAGCCTGGCAGATGAGGATGGAAGACTTTTATGTTGGTGCCCCTCCCCCTACTCATGCTGATCCCTCTGCAAGCCAACTTTACTCTACTCAAATAGATGAGCGGCTTGGTAGCAGCAGCTGGGGTTCTGAAGGAGGGAGGCCACACCACCCAAAGGTCCCCACCTTTTGATCTACTAGTCGATAGAGTGTTGGCAATCTTTTATCTTTCTATGTGTCAATATCTTTTGTCTCTTCTAACTTACAAAACAAATGTTTTTTGTCAGAGAAGGAGAAAGACTTTGCATTAGATTACCTTATATTATACTGTAAAGGTTACATGTTGTGTTATTGTGTCTGTGCCAGGGGTTGAAGCCCTCTAGAAGTCGGTATAGGTAAAAACACAGAAGCAGGAATTGAGCACAGATAATAACTGTATGTACTGTTTTTGTAAGCCTGTTGTTTTATCTGACCCCACAGCTAGATAAGAAAAGATGTAACAACGGAATGAACCCAACAGAATGCAGCAGAGTAAAATAACTCTTTAACTACAGGTCACAAAAAGTTTTTTTTTAAATGCTCAGTTATTCTCAGTTATAGAAAATGCCACTCAAACAGGAGTAAGTTGTGCATTTGTCCGGGACTATTTGGGATTAATACATATCTTGTGCGTTAGTATTTACGGCAGCAGGACAGTGTATGTGGGACGGAATAAACCCCAGTCCTTCCTTCATGCTAATGGAGTGACATGTCACCCAGTGCAGCAACGTTGCTGCTTTTTGACAGCTTATCACCAGCCAACACCAGCGATATCTTTTAAATAATTAAATGATGATCGAATTTCTTATCGATTAATATTTAGTTGAATAATCGTTTCAACACCGCAATCATATCATACAACAGATTAGCAGGAAACGACAAGGACAGTGAAGGCAGCAAAGGGGACAGTGAACCGGCTGGGCAGGCAGTCAGGCGGCAGGCAGGCAAGCTCCTCTGTGGAATGGATGGAAACGGGAACATGAGTCCACATTTCTAGACAGTGACTGGCCTAGATTCAGGAATACAGTCCATGCTCTCTGTCTCTCTCCCTCTCTTTCTAATCTGACTCTCTTGCCACCAACACAGCCGAGCAGCCAAACAAATCGTGCAAAGTTAACCTCAAAGTTTGCTCTCAAAGGTCACAGATCTCTCATAGAACCGCCGACCTCTGTGCTGCTGGTGGAAGGAGGTGAGCCAATGAAGGCGGCACTTTTAGAGGCTGGATATCATTAGTTGTTTGGTATTTGATCCTCTATTTCGTCATCCCCTGACCTACCACCTCTCTATCTACTCATGTTATTATTTTTTGATATCCCCCTCTTTTCCCATCCCTTTATATCCGTCCCTCTCTGTCTGCCTCTCACATCCTCTCTTGTGCCCTGTTTTAAGGACACAGGCTTGTTGAAGTGGAAACCCAGCCTGTCGCTTGATAATATGGCCGACATAGGCCAAGTGGAGTGACACACGGTGTGCAGAGCCAAAAAGAATTCCAACCAAAACAGACCCAACGACTACACAGTTCTCTTTCCCTCTGTCATTTTTGCTTCTCCGTCCATCCTTACCACATCCATGCAGGACAAGAACAATTAAAGAGACACTTGAAACAAACGGGAGAAAAAGGAAGTATGGAAGAGTGGTTCAGAGGGAAAGAGAAATGAGCAGCGCAGACGGTAATGGAGAGAGGAAGGGCAGAACATGAGAGAAAGAAAGAGTCTTTGAAGCGAACTGTAATCCAATAACAGGTCTTGTGAAAAGACAAGCTGACCATAAAAACTCCAGAGAGGTTACGTGGGGACTTAAGCCAGATATAGAGAGCATGTCCAGTTGGCAAGAGAGGATGACGGGACAGACGAGGACAAGACAGCGAGTTAAGGTGAGGACAGGTTTGTTCATTTGGTAATCCCCTAAAGCCTCCCTACCTCCGACGTGTTCATCTCAATCTTTCGCTCCGGTGGAAAGCAACCTCCCCCCACTACTCTGTGATAAGATTTCCCTGGAGAGAGTCAGATGGTACATCTCCACCCCTCCACCTCTTTACCTCCTTTTCCTCTCCTTTTTTTTGTGTTTTAACCTTCCTGTGGTTGTCACTCTGTTCTCTCCCTCTCTTGCTATCATATCACTCATTCCCACGGCACTGACGTGTGAAGAGCACTGGGGGGTGAAACCTCCACCAAGGGGCCTCTTAAATACTCAAGGTCAATGCTTGACAAAGTGAAACGCTGCAGCGCGTGGAGTGTTTCAGAAGGCATGTGATGTTTTGTAATATTTGATGCGCTTCCCTGCTGATAGCGTGTGTGTGTGTGTGTGTGTCTGTGTGTGTGTGTGAGTGTGTGTGCAATTTGCGAAACAGGATGACCTGTGGACAGGGTGTGGTAGCAATGAGAGTGTGTGTTTACACTCTTCAGATTATCTGTTCCAACATCATCAGTCTTTCTTCTGACTGAGTTGACTCACATGGGTTTAGCTGTAATTTGTTGAATCAGTGTGTCATGCAGCCCTTTCTTCTAAGAATGACGTTCCCATACAACCAAAAGACATTCTCAATTACGTTTCCAGGGAGACATATTTCGTCCCAGGTTACATTTGGTTCTGTGACTTTGTTTCTAATGAAAGTTAAGGGACCTATGTTCTGTGTAAAACCAAAAATACTTGTAAAGTACTTGGTTTATGTACGTAACTGAAGTTGCATAACAAAATTACTTATTTTAACCCAAATTATGATCTTTTTCTAAACCAAACCAAGGAGTTTGAATTCACAACATTAACCACATGGTTAGTTCTGCGATAAGTTGTATGGGAAGGTAATTTTATTCAGTTTATGTTGTTATCACACACATCTGATGTCTGGTAAATAAAAACTTGTCTTTAAATTGATGACTTTACAGAAAGGAAACTGGTCTCTTTTCGAAAGAGTTTCACAAGCCCAAAGATTAGAGGGTGTTTATCAACCATAAAGGAGATTGTGATCCAGATAGTGATCCAGGGATCTTTGCTGCATAGCATATCCCCAACCCCCCACCAACACACACACACACACACACACACACTTTTTCCTGTCTGTCCTGTCTGCTAATAAAAACATATAAAATGTGTTTTAAACTGACTTTAACAATATAAATTTCAACCTGTTCTGCCTCAGGCTAAACTTGCATCCAAATGCATAGGCTGAAGAAAACGGAGGCCATTTATAATATGATGCAATGAGAAACACACTCCCATCTGTCAAACTTGATGGAAGTGATAGAAGACTCCCTCACACTCATTTCAACACACATTGTAAATGACAGTGATGTACGGTCCGCGGCCATCAGTCAAGCTAACATTGATCAGGACTGGCTGCCAGCCCGCCATCAAATCAATCATGTCCATTGATCCAACACCATGCGGAGAATGTGTGTGCATATTGGGGAATGTTTGTTGTTGCAGGCTGTAAAGAATATTATATTACTGTAAAGTAAGATCTAAGAGAAATCAATGCTGATTCACAAGGTTGAGGAGCCCAGGCAAAAAAAATGCTGCATCCAGCTTGTTATTCTGTACCAACGCAGTCCACTTTGTTATTATTACTACTTATAATACAAATGCTGTAATGTCATTGAGCCTTTACTCTGGGAAGGGCATGCTTACCTTTAAAATTAATTTATTTCCCATTACATAAGCAAGGTCATTCATCCTCATACGCCTCTGCATTCATCATCGTTCATCTAATTTCTGTTTATTCAGAGTCTTGAGAGGTATTATATTATAAGTTTAACTCGCATTTCCTCCATTTCTTCATTCATCACAGCATCGGCCCTCTCAAAAGAGGGATGGAAAGAGAGAGGAGCAGTTAGACATCCTAACATGCCAAATGACAAACACTAGTAAAAGTCATTTGAAGATTTTATTAGAATAACTGGATTAAAAAAAAAGGAGAAAAAAATAGTTTTATGTGTCTTGGCTGGAGCTTGTGAATACTGATCATCATGCCTTCCACCCTGGAACAAAGATCAGAGCAGATAGAGAGAGCAAAAGGAGTGGGAGAAAAGGGAGCTGCAGAGACATGGCCTCAAGGCCTGTGTGTGTTGTGAGATTTCCCTTCAAGACTTCTCTCCATTTCTCCATAAGTCTGCCCAGGTCAAGCTGAAGATGTTTGTCACAGACATGGCAATAAAAGACAGGCGAATGAAGAGAAATGAATGTTACAGTGGGTGGGATGAGAGAGGAATAGAGTTAGAGAGAGAGAGAGACAGAGAAAGAGGGGGGCGGGAGTACAAATGATCGCATGCTGCTGGAATGAAGCCTGCTCTTGCTCCTCTTATCTTACTGGGGGAGGAGAGGAGACAAAAGCAGAGTGAGTATCACACTGGGACCAAAACATAAAAATCCGATGGAGGGAAAAGAAGGTGCAGGAGGGTGATCACCAGACCCCCCCCCCCCCCATAAAATAAATAAAAATGAAGATTAGATGGAACATAACGAGCCTGCCTTCATAGTTACAGAACAATGTCCTACATTCTTTTTCTTAAAAAACTGCAGGTAACATTGGCATTTTCAGGAGTCCTCATACACATGTTCATACACACACACACACACACACATATAGGTGCACAGAGAGACTTTCTTTTTTTCTATTAAAAGAGGCAAATTACACATGAAAGGATGTGAGGGTGAGGGTAGGCGGGGGCTGGTGTGTAGGCAGTGGGGGCAGCGCTGCCTACACACCAGAGTGTGTGTCTTTTTATCAGGTGAAGGAAAAGCATGGAATGGGGCGGAGGGGGAGGGGGGGTGTAAGATTTATCTGCTGCTTTCGGAAAACTTTGACCCCGGAGTTGTAAATCTGTCAAAGGAGTCTAGCCAACTCAACAGGAAACATGAAGAGGAAAGGGGGGATGGAGGATGGGGTGGGGGAGGGGAGGGGTGCATTAGCTCAACCATTTCAAAAGAGGCAATTTTGGTTTGGGGAATAGGGGTGTCCCCGTCACGTTTACTGTCCTGAAACTAATCCCTCACAGCCAGTGAATCTCCCTACTGTCTACCCCATCACTCCACAAAAAAAGATTCAAAAAGTATCATGCACACACAGAAATTACGCAGGAAATTACAGTTTTGATGTATGAATGATTCCAGTGTCTGTTTCTACTTGTACTAGCATTTGTCATGCATGTAGACGCAGCTTCTAGTGATTGTGTTGACTTTTTTTCATTTTTTAATGCAATTCTGGAAGAATTCAGGAGAAGTACGAGTAGCATTGACATGCGCATATTGTGAAAAAAACACTTTTTTCTAGGCTTTGGGGTGTTATTTTGTGTCTCTGGTGCTTCCACACAGATACAAACTTTGAAAAAAACTATCCATGCTGTTTTGAGTGAGGTACAGGTTTCTGAATGTCCTCTGCCTTCTGTCTCCGGGTTAGCTGTTCAAAATCGCCACGGCTTTCTACGTCACTGGCCGAGACAAGGAGGCTAACCGTAGCATGCTAGCGCTAGCATGCTAGCTCGCTTTCAGTGGCAAAACACTGTTACAACACACACTAGTTCACCATAATCTACAAAAGAACTACTTACATGTCCCTGTTCTGCAGGTATTCCACGTGCGCCGTCATTTAGAAGAAGTCTCCCAGCTCATCCTGCCTTGTACGGACCAAATTTGGAGAAAGAGTTATCTAGCTGCTGTGGTCTTACCTAGCTACTGCGCATGTGCAACTCCCAACAAAGATAGATTTACTTATGATTTGTATTTTCAAATGTATGTATGTATGTGTGTGTAATGAAATGTCATAATGAGTAGGCCTATTGTCAAAGGAAAGATTGTAGGACCCCAAGAAGAATAGCTTTTAGTGCATGTTGAAGTTAATCGGGATCCAAATAAAACAAACAAACAATAGTATAGAAGTGAAATGTCTTACTCTGTAGCTAAAACAGAGACCCAAATACACAGGGTGAAAAGAGGATCTGCACCAATGTGCAGTACAAACAACAGAAATATGGTGTTTTTTGAAAATGAAACCATGTAAACTTATTTTAGTACAACCTCCAAATACAATTATGAACCTGAAAATGAGCGTATTATAAGCGCTTTAAGAGTCTCCACTAATCCATGAAAATAAATAAAAAGGCATTTCTTCTTCCATCCACAACAAGTAGGCATTGTCCACCACTACAAATGGACATTTTCAAAGACACACTTTTAAATAATTTTTAAAATAAAATATGATGCATAGATAAGCCCTCAAAGACAAGGTGTATTTCCGTGTAACGTGTTAATTTCCCAACACCTACTGCTTTCCTGTCGATTACTCATTGCGTGTTTCAGTACAGCCAATCACACAATCACTGTGTTCTTATTTACATGCTATCAGCCAGCATGCTAACATTTGTTAATTGGCGCTTAGCACAAAGTAACGCTGATGGGAATTTGACAGATTTGTCAAATTTTGACTGTGATGATGGTAACGAGTGATCGTATGACGTTTTATTTAATTCTGATGGAAACGTGGATATCCGTACCAAATTTGACAATAATCCTTCCAAAAGTTGTCAAGACAGTTTGCTCAAAATCATAAATGGCCCCCTGTACTGACAGAGGAAATGTCAGGGGATCACCAAAGTCGTGTAGTAATATAACTCTTATGGCAGTTCAGCCAATAGTCCAATAAAAGTGTGACTATATACTGTATGTAGTGTATGTGAATATTCAGCCAATTCAAGACAAAGCTTGTGTTGCCCAGTATTTACCTTCTGGCAGACACTTTGTCTCTGCAGGATGTGCAGCAGACCTTCATTTCCTTGATCTATGCAAGTTTAGCAAGCAAGCAACCTTCATATATACCATCAAAAGAAAGCATACATTTACTGGCCCTGTAGCAAGCACAAACAGCACACAACTGACTGAGAAAGTATTGCATTGGAGCACAGTATCGCTACCAACAAAGTGTCATTTGTGTGCTTACTTGAGTTACAGTGAAGCCTTTGGACTTAAACTTGCAAGTAGTCCAAAAAATGCAGATATTTTCTCCATCTTGTTATATTCAGCAAGCACAAAATTCACAAATACAAACGATTATCAAGAGGCTTGCTCGACCTAACATCTTTCCACTGGGATAAATGTGACCACTCCGTCCTGTGCGTCCAGTGCAGCGTGCCCGCTCTGTGCCAGGGGGGCAGGGCAATTGGACACGCTTTACGGCGACTAAAATGATCTATTACTGAGCCCTGGGAAACCCCAACACCTTGGCACACTGGCACGCTGTCACAGGCTGCCTTGGGAACAGCTCAATTAGCCACCTGGCTACTGTCTCCCCATCACAAGACTGAGCTTTTTAGCCAGTGGGACATTGCTGCAATGGATCAAGAGAACGGGAGCATTGTGGCAGCCAGCTTCACACACAGGCTTAAACACCATCCTTCACGATGGACGTTGTTTTTTTATTTCCATCCATGACAGGAGTCTTGGTAAAGGGAATGAGATCATAAGATTTGAGGCCAGCCCACACCTTCTCATTAACCAAAATCCCAGGAGAAAACATGGCGAGACACTGACAAGGCTGAGCTATTGTGTCAACGGGTTCATTCACAAATTACTAAGAGAAAGTTTTGAGGCTACAGTGTGAATGTGTAGGAGCATATCTGGGCTGCATGTAAACAAATCTATGAAGTCACAGATAAAGAAACCTCACGAGCATGTGAGGTGTTGATTGAAGTTTGATTGACTAACTATATGCTTACAAACCTGGAGCCAGTGTGTGAGTGTGTGTGTTAGTCTATTTCTGGATGTATGTGTGCATATACAGTAACGTGAGTGAAATTACAAAGACAGAGGTCAAAGAAGGGCATAGTCCGTATGTGTCCCAAATGAATACTGAAGGCATGCACACACACACACACACACACACACACACACACACACACACTCACACACACACACACACACACACTGTCATTCACACATACACACATCTCTCACATTATTGTGGGTGAGAGATTTTGTCCTGCTTTCGTAGAGTGATAGAACGAGAGGTGTGAACCCTCAGTCACGCAATGCCGCTCTGTTAGGCTTGCTGCATGTGTGTGCGTGTGCGTGCGTGCGTGCGTGTGTGTGTGTTTTGGGTGGTACCAAGAGTGTGCCAAATTAGGTATGTATGTTGACATTAGCTTGTGAGTGTATCTCTGCATACAAAGGTGACAAATCCGACATTGCACACAGGAAGTTATAGTTCCTGACACCGCCCGTCCATGCTCAAAAACACCTATGCACATTTAAAAAAATGAAACCTTTTTTTCAAAACCGCTTTCACCTTTGCTTGTGTTCTCACAAGTCTGGAAATATAGTTTACAACAATGGACTCGAGTATGGCAAGCCGGCAGTTTTCTATATATATCTGAGCATGCCTGCAGGCACGTGTGCATGTGCTGGCATGGGGGGAAGGGGAGGGAAGGCATCAGAGGCCACATTTGGGGAACTTGTTGTGGTAACAGATACATACATGTGTGGTTTAATAGAAGGGGAAGTGAAAGCTAAGGGCTGCAGCTGTTCATGTCTAGAAGGCCTCATCTATGCTTACAATAAGAGAAAGGAAGTGAGGATCAGAATTTGGCCATGTGCCACAGTGTTCCAATCTGCCATGCACGTGAGTCTAACTTTGCGTATTATTGGCGGGCGTCTGTGCCAGCAAGACACCACAGTTATACTTCCGTTTTCAGCCCCTTTCCTCTACTTGGTAACAGCTTGTGAGATAAACACAGTAAACACATGCTGAAAAGTAAAAATCAAGTGAAGATTATACAACAAAAACAAAGTGATACATTATGGTTTCGTATGCTGACAAATTGATCTGCTTCCAGAAGTAAAGGTCAAAGTGTAGCGTCAAAGCGTATAGAAACTGGCACTCTGAAACCACACCTAGACTATTTCCTCCTTAAGGTTATGTGTCATCTGTGCCCACAAAGGACTTGTTTTTCATAAGGTTACGATGACTGGAAGTTAGTGTTCTATTTGAGGACTTTTGGATTCAAACTGAATCACATTTTTTACACTAATTTAGTGAATGGAAGTTCTTGTATTCTATTTGTCATCATTTTGTTATTGAAGTTGGACAGAGGGGGGGGGGGGGTGCCGTGACAAAGTTTGTATTTCGCTTGGTTAATGTTGGCACTGATTCCCCCTAGACATCACTTTTCAAACTTTACAAACACTTCAGAGGACCCCATCTTGCTGTCAAGTTTGTATTTCATTTGCAAAGTGGAAGCTATAGCAAGCTAGCGTTAACTAGCTACCACTCGAATCATGGAAGAGGATTACTTAAATATTAGCTCTCATTCAAACTTTGTCAACTATTTTAAAGCAGGACCAAAGATTATTCTGTTCTGTTACCTTAAAATATCGTTTCAGTGGTTCATCAACTGGTAACAGTGCGAACGGAACTTCTGCATTCACTTTGTCGGCTATAACCGCACTAAGCAGCTCTGTAGTTGGAATGAGACAGCGGTTATGGACAATTCCGCTTCCAAGCTTTGGGCACCAAAGAGGAAAAGTGCTTTGGTGTTCTTATAGCAAAGTGCATTTCAATTTAAGTTTGACTTTAAAGTTGCATTACATTTTCAGCGTTGATGGGCAAAAAGTCCATAATAACTTTTAGGCACATTGGTGCGGGAGAAAATTAGACTTCTGCACATCCTCTTGGCTCTGTTTTCAGGTTATAGGAAATTTAGCTGGGAAGGTAGACTTTGGCCAATCACAGGTCATTTCAGTGAGAGACAGCATTCTTATTGGCTGTTCTGCACATGAAATCGTCTCACTCTACTTAAAATGTTGGAGCGTTTTTTGCTTCATACCTAATTCAGCTCTAGGATGAAGGTTTAATACATTACCAAATGAAACATTTCTGCACTTTGCAATCGACCTCGACGGAGCAAAGCTGGTATTCTCGCTACGAGCCATGAAATGCTACAATGCTACAAAGCTACAATGCTGGCTAATCTTTTTCATTGTATCTACAAAACTCATTTACTTCACAAAAAAACGAAAGAATGAATAAGCTGACAGTGGCCATTGCCATACTTTCAACATGAGAACAAGCCTCCTTCCTGGAAAAATCTCCACATGGAGAGTCAATCAACTGCGCTCTCCTCTCCCCAAACTATTATTGAAGTGCTTTTGAGCAAGATACTACACCAGCTGCCCCGAAGGAGCATGTATTTGACTGATAAAAGACTGTAGTTGTACTGTGGCCTCTCGCAGCTGTTGGGGTGTGTGTGATTGTAGGGTGGGTATAAAAAAACATCTTGAGCACGCTCACATTTATAAAATCAGCACAGAATAATTAAGAGAAGTGGAGGTGAAGGTTGTTTTTGGCCAGAACTGAAATACCCCTACACTTCACCTCCCCATGTCCCCCCCTTATCCATCTCACAGACTCTCACTCTAAGCCCTGAGCTTCAGTATGAAATCAACATTGGGACTGCAGGAAATGAGAGATCTCCACAGGAGATAGAGGAGGGAGGGGCGGTGGAGGAGGAAACAAAAGAAAAACAGGGGAAAGAAGCATAGATTTGACTTTTGGCATCCAAGTGTCCACTCTTCATGTCATGGTCCCGCTCACTTTTCCCACATCACCTTCTCTCCTTGACTATCTCTCTATCTATCCATCTATCTTTCTGTCTCCGTCTCCACGAACATCTGCTTGCTGTGTGTGTTCGTGCATGCAGCTGTGCCTGCGTCCATACAGTGAGCTTGAAGTGCTCGCCTTATAAAAGGCTTCGGGCATGTTTTTTTTCCTGGCACAGTAATTCCCTGGATAAGCCAAGAAAGTGGACAAGCAGCGAGCTATTTCAGCGGGGCCTTGTTTTTGTTGTTCCACGCTCAAAGACAACATGACCTCATGCGACCTCCCCTCAGCTACTCACGGCTGGAACACAGCGAAGTCTCCGAGGTGTGGGAGGGGAGGCAGATCGCGGCACAACCACGCATGGCACCAAACACAGATGAGTTTGTGCATTTGCTAAAGTGTTTTACTTGAAAACTTTGTTTAAACAAAAGAGGTCGCTTTAAGAGGTGCTTTCTCAAATGTACTGTGCAAGGCCCAGGATGTATTTTGGCTTTCAACATGTACACACGATACAGACGCAGAGACACACAAACTCTCCTACACACAAACGGGGTGGGGTAGCAATGAGGGGCTCAGTTAATGGCTTTTAAATTTCCACTGAGTGAGTGACTTACAACTGTGGAGGAGCACAGCTGTTCCTGATTTGGGGAACAAAGAGGGGGGAACAGCAGCGATCTGAGAGACTGGACCGGGCTGCTCTCATTTAATGGGCTAAATTCTCCCATGAATGACGCAGATGTGTGCGTGTGTGTGTGTGTGTGTGTGTGTGTGTGTGTGGGAGGGTGTGCATGGAGCATGGATTTGTGTTTGGCACTTGCCTATAAGTATCTGTGGCCATCCTTCATGTACTTACTTTGCTGCATGAAATCTCTTTTACGTGCATGTCGGTGCATGTGTGCACTTGTGCGTGGAAGGCAGGGAGGGCAACGAGATACGTCTGCAGCCACAAATCACAGCCGCAGAGCAAGCGACGGAGCTGCGCGATAGTGAAAGCTAACTCGTTTGGGAATAAACTGGAGTTGGAGAGGCGTGGAGAGAGGGAGATGAGGCTCAGATGCGTGAGATTTAATGTCGGGAAAAGAGGAAAGGGAGATGAAGAGAGAGCGAGTGAGAGAAAGAGAGCTAGAAAGAGAGAGGAGATTAAGGCCAGAGCTCATCTAAGCATGTCAATAAAAGCTGAAAAATCTAATGTCAGCCAGGTGGAAAAAAATCCACCTTGCTTTGATCAAAGACTTTACATTTCAGGCAGACAACAACGCAGCAGGTTTAAACCCAACCTTGCATGAAAACTCTCTGCTTCTTGATGTCAAACTTTTTATAGAGGCGTTCCATCTCTTGAAATACTGCTTCCTGACCCCTACCACCCACACAAATACACACACACACACACACACACACACACTTCTCTCCCCTTCATGCAGTGCTTTGTTTCCTGCTGCTGGTTAACGCAGCCCTTTTCCTCAGAGGCCCCTTTGCTGCGTTGTAAAACATAGCAGGTCAGCGTCACATGGCTGAGGTCTAGGACACTGAAAGCTGGGGCTGGCCCTCCGCCTCGCATAGCAGGAGTTTGGTGTCAAAGAACACTTGGGTGGGGCAGCGTAGAGGGAGAAGGACGTAGACTGACAGCTGAGAGGGAAAGAGAGGCAGAAAATATGGAGAGGAAAGAAAGAAAATGAAATAAAGTAAGGGAGGGAGGGAGCAATGAATTTCAGCAGTAAATCGATAACTCTCCCGAGAAGTTGAAACCACTAAAAGAATTTCCATCCATCCCTTTATCCCCAAAGAACACCTTTCTCAACTCTTATCTATCACCTCCTCCCAAAAACAGTGTAACTCCTTTTTTTCCTCACCTCAGGTCTGAGATGCTCAGTCACCCATAGACGGACGTAGACATGAATGGGAGTCTCAACATGCTTCCCTTCCTCTTCCTCTATCCCCCTTCATTTGACTGAGTGATCGGAGCTGACATACATATGGAACACACTCATTCTGGTTGCACTCAAAAGAGGAGGGGGGGAGAACATGCAAACACAAATCCATCGATGCACACGCATATACATGCAGGTCTATCAATCTCCAAGCACATGCATTCAAACACATGGAGGTCATATTTCCATCCGGGCTGTGTGATGTCTGTCCATTTCTTTCATTTTAGCTTATTTTACTTCCTTTAATTTTAGTCTCTTGCCTGGTCTTGTATGTATGTCTCTTACCCAGACTCCCTCTCTCTCTTGTTTTTGCTCTCAGCACTTGGAGTGCCCCCCCCCCCCCCCCCCCCCCCCCCCCAGAGGTCTCCAGCTTTATGGGAGGCCTGTTACACTAATAGATTTCACCTTCTCTCATGTTGTCTCTGGCTGTCATTCCCCCTCTCACCCTCTTTCTCATCTGCTGCCCATTATGGGCACGAGTGTCTGCCGCTCACCACAAGTTGCAGTAGCTGAATGTTCTGTGGGCTTTAATTTTCTGTTGCTTTTTCATTTATTTTTTATTTCAATGAAAAACATGTTAAGAGAGATTCTTTTCATTTTCTTTCAACACATTTTTAAAAGGCTTCTGGTACAAAAGAGGGTGTTACAGTACAGTGTACTTGCCGGCTCTGCTAAGGTGTTAATGTGCATGCAAAGATTCTCAAAAGCTAAAAAACTCCACAATTTCTACTGTGGTCAGTTTTTAACGTGACTCAAAACAGGAATCTACAGCCATGCTCACAGCAGTGTGAGGCTGTATTTAGTCACAGCAGTGCTTTGAGCTACAGTGGGTACGGAAAGTATTCAGACCCCTTTAAATTTTTCACTCTTTGTTTCATTGCAGCCATTTTCCAAA
>NC_048427.1:12276481-12463502 GCF_013103735.1 Etheostoma cragini | reverse complement strand
TTTGGAAAAAGGCTGCAATGAAACAAAGAGTGAAAAATTTAAAGGGGTCTGAATACTTTCCGTACCCACTGTAAGTGCTAATGCCAGCATGCTAACTAGTTCACAATCAATGCCATAATGTTTACCATGTTCTTCATCTTAGTTTGGCTAACATCTGCTAATTAGCACTAAACACAAAGTACAGCTGAGGCTGGTGAGAAGGTTTAATTTTTACAGGTATGTAGTCATACACAAATATTATACTGGGAAAAACACCATTGCATGCCCAATTGTTGAATTTGGTGAAATGCAGTTCTTGAAAACTACTTCCTGTTCCTTGCTTAAAAGCAATCCAGCAAATTTCATTTTCAGCCAAGAGCCCGTCAGTCTTTAAAAGATTTATCAGTTCACGATCTAATGTATCATAATTGTTTTATTATTTATCAGTGATGTACAATCAGTTGCAACATTAAATATGTTATTGAACATTATTATTGCTATGCTGTCTTTATGCTGTTAGTCTATTCTGTATAAGGATTTAAGTGCTGTGGTGTTAATGTAAATGCTTATCTCTCTGTGTGAATAACGACCTTTACACCGTCGGGCTAAACTTTAAAGTATGTTGGAGATGGCCAAAGTGCAGTCTGTCTATGTCTGTTTGACAGGCTGACTTTGTGCATCTCTCAGACTTAAAGTGTCCTCTAGAATCAATAGAATTACATATCAAGGTGTAACAACCTCAGTCGTCCCTCTTCCTCCTCCCCCGTTGCTCCCGTCTTGCTCATCCGACATGTCACATCACATTTCCCAGGCAGCCCTAGGAAAAGGGCAGAGGCCTTTTGAATTGATGTGGGTCGCTTACAAAGGCATGGCCAGGACAAGGACAAGCATGCACACACACACACACACACACACACACACACACACACACACATACAAAGGTGAGTCACGAGGGTAAGGTGACACTGTGTACACACATTGTCCTTCACCTGTCACCCAGTTTCATCTGCAGCGTGGTTGTGCACTCTCTGAACCGCAGCTTCAGTTTCCACATACAATGTATGTGTTTATTTGTAAATGTGGCACGTAAAGCGCACTACAATTTGTACAAACACACACACACACACAAATAAATCCTTACCTTTGTCATACTTTTTCTGACAGAGTTATGGCAACAATGCAGCATTAGGCCACATCATGCCCCAGTAGTTTTGAAAGGGAAGCTCTCACTCCCCTGCCAGCCGGAGCTCCACGGTAACCTGGGAACACGCTGGGCAATGACGACACCTATTGGGGAATATGATGCATTGTTCTGCAAGGGGAGCCGTTGCAGAGAATATATGAGATGAATAACCAGTGATATTGAGTGCATTCATCATCCACTGACAGTAAATTCACAGAGGAAAATTGACATTAGCTCATAAACATCTATCACAGGCCTGGGTATTCGGCAGCACACATCTGAGTGTGGAATGCACGGCAGATGAATTAGATGCAATGGAGCAGGAGGGGACATTGTTAGGATATTTTCTGCGTTATATATTCGCACTTCACAGTTTCCACACATGCTTTCTCTCTGCCCCCTCTCTCTGTCATCTATACCTTCCCATGGTGGTTCTTTGTGACTCCCGTTATTCCTGATTTATTCCTGTTCTCCACAGCCTGTTTGCAGTCTTTTATGAGTTCAGTTAAGCAATTCTCTTCTCTAATGGGTTAATGTAGGGCACAGGATGGAAGGGGGCCAGGATACAGCCTCTACCGGGCCTCCCCCCCATGCCTCCACTGGACTGGAGAAGGTCCAATGAGGACACTCCTGGGTCTTCATTGTTGTGAAACTTACACTATTGTATATGAGATCTAATGGAAAGGAGCTTTGCATCTATCAATGCTCAGACTTGAAATATTAAAAAGATTGGTGCACACACACATGAAAAATTCACATTACATGATTTTAAGTCCTCAATCTGCCAACTTTAAAACCAGATATGACTTAATAATCTAATCATTTAATAATGCAGCAAAACCTGATCCATCAGCTCACAGTACAAATTCTAAGAAGGGAATTACAGCATCATCTCAGGCTGCAAGACCCTCTTAGAAAAACACTCTGCCGTAAAATGGAGCAATTTTTAGAGACGGTGTCTTGAAGCTCAGTGATCCACAATGTTTCTGCATGCAGCCTTCTCCCCGAGGATAGAGAAAAACACAGGATGGAGAGCAGAGAGATGGAGGAGAAGGAAGGGAGGGAGAAAGTGCTCGTGAGCCCACAAAGTGGAGGAGAGGTGAGCGGGAGAATGATGCAGAAAGAAAATGTAGACGGGGTGTTCGGTCCTAATATAGATTCTTCTGTAAATGGTCAAAACAGGGAAGAAAGGGAGTAATGTCATCTCTATTCTGGCCTTAATCTTCTCTTTGCTTCTCTCAGCCTCCCATCTTTACCATTAACAGTGGTGGATTCCTGCCCCATTAAAAGTTAAAGTCATGTATTTGTATTTAATTTGCTTATCATCAACGTCAATTTCTTTGTCTGAAAAACAACTAAGTATGGCTGTCAAATTGATGTAGTGGAGGAAAAAGCACATATTTCCCCTAACAAGTAGCATACAATAGAAATACAATGAACTTGTACTTACTTGGACTGATTGTACATAGTTCATTTGAACCAGTGATGTCCTGTTCTTTGGGAGGAGGGGGCTACCTCTGTGCTGATGGTACTTTACCACTTTATGCTACTTTATACTTCTACTCCGTTACAGTTCAGAGGGAAAAGTTATACTTTCTACCCCACTGTCTTTATTTCCCATGCAACATTAGTTACTAGATACTTTACAAATTAGATTTTTTTTAAATTAAACTATACAACAGTATACATTTCAAATTGTCTCCACCTTGTCCAACTACAACAGAAAAATCCTTCTTACACATTAATGCAGTATTAATAATACTTCAATAACATACATTGTAATAGCATAACAGTCAGAGGAGCTAGTTTACCGAATCACGAGTACTTTTACTTGTAATAGTGTTTCTACATACGAGTTTTGCCACTAAATACTTATTCCACCAGTGATGTGGATAAGTATCAAATGCCAAATTCAGCAATTGGTGCATCATAGATGTATTCACATAACAAACTTCTCCTAGGATTTTGCACCAAATGTTGCAAGCATCTCCACTGTGTCAACTATACGAGAATATCTAATATTATAAATGAGAATATTCCTTGTTTCCCTACTGTCCACCTTCTAAAAAACGACTTACTGTAGGCACTGCAGGGTAGCCCTTATCTTGTAACCTCGGGAGTGAATACGGAGGGATCTTGTAATGTCTTCTGTCTTTTTAGGTTTATTTCTTATGTTGCTTGTTTACCCGTGTAAAAAAAGACCCCGCTGTATTGGAAAGCATGCAGCAGCCCACATCTCCTGCAATCAACAAGTAAAGCAGAGATGTCCTTAAGCAAGGCACTGAAATCCTAAATGCTCCAGTGGAGCGGCTAAGTAACCAGATCAGGCTTTCATCCAATAGCATCCAGGCGTGAAAATGCGCAATGGTATGAATATGTGAAGCAAGGTGTTGCATGATAGGTCAACTTCCCCCACGCACTGTAGCTGAAGGTTAAAGAAAGGTGCCTTCTTCTTCTTCGCCATCAGGACATTAAGATGAAAAGATAGTGTGGGATTTCAATTTCTCCTTGTCATATCAGCTTGAATTTGCCAGCTGTGAAGGAACAGAGGTCAGGGTTCAAACTGTGACAACCGCAAATGTCAAATGACTCGTCCCCTACTGTGCCTGTCACCTTGGTTTAGTGTTTAGGAAGCCACCCAACCAGTAGTTACATATCAAAAGAAGGACAGAGGAAGCAAAGAAGAGGGGAAGAACCCGCCTTGCGAGGCTGGGCGGTTGGACATATGAAAATGTGGCGTTGCATAATGGAATATTTCATAATATGTCCCGTTTCATCCCATGTCACTCACTGATGCATGTTAGTAATGCAGCTAGTAAGCAGCAAAAGAGGGGGGGAAGGATTTTTGGTATGAAATGAAGAAGGGAGGGAGAACATGGAGGCTTATGGTTCTGTCTCCGAGCAGAAGACGTGGAGTGACGGAAGTAGACAGCCAATGGGGTATGGGTGCGGCGTGGCGGAGTGAGTGGGGGATGGGGGAGGGGAGTGATGGTAGCTGTGGCGGGTGGAGTTGGTGTGCATGACGGTGGGTGGGCGAGAGCGCGGTCGGTACTGGCATTTCTACCCTGTCACATCGCGTTAGTGTGCAGCCGAGCACGACTGCTGAGCACACCACTCTGGACAGTTCTGCACACACACACACACACACACACACACACACACACACACACACACACACACACACACAGAGGTTTGAATTCACAAGGACATGCAGAACCTACACTTGAGTGCACACACACACACACACACACACACACACACACACACTGCAATCTCCCACGAGGACCACAAGGACATCCAAAACAAGTAAGCATTGATAGAGGTTTAAAAGAAAACCAGGGGAGGGCTCATTCTCCTAACTTTTCTTCCATCCATCCATCCATCCATCGTTTAACATCACAGCACTCTATGCATGTCATCAGTCGCTGGTGAGTACAGTCATCACAGAGGAATATTGATTTCCTTTTTCTATTCTTACAAAACTGGGCACGCTAAATAAAGAGAAAAAAAGACTGGAAAAACATAAATCAGAACCACATGAAGTCTGTCCGTCCCAAAACACTGTGTATTCATGTTGGGAAAATAATCTACTGATGTTTTTGGCTCTGTGCTTCAGTAACACAGGCCATATCTTGGTTTGGAAAGAAGCTCTCCAAACCCAGATGTCCAGACTGCACAACGCTACAAATGAACCATAACAATTTACTTTACCGGCGCCAAACAGATTGCGGCACAGGGCGAAGACAGCAGCCAAGAAGCATCATCGTCATCAAACACAGCAATTGTGTCAGCAGGGGCAGAGCAGTCAGCTTATCCACTCTCGAGTCACTATATGCAACATGGTTAAGTGGCCTGAGCCCAGGGGCTTTTACACATCATTTTCCTCGAGAAAATGACAGAAGAAGGGAAGGGGATGGGAGATAAAGTGAGTTTGGATGACACCATGGTGCACCATGGAGGGAAAGACGATAGAAAAGAATATAGACAGCAGAAACTAAATGCTGCATTTTCTCTGTGCACCCCGTGGCTGTGGAAAGAGAGATGGGGGGAGGTTACAGATGGGTAGATAAAGAGGAGGAGGAGACAGAGCGGCGAGGTGTGATGTGCGGTGACTCGAGCACTTCTCCGACGCCATAAACTTGGAGGCAAGCTTTGACGGCTTCAAGCGAGAAGAGAGACATAAGCTGTCTTTGGCCACCAGCTCTGTGGCTGACTGTGTGTCACGCCAGAGGTCAGCGTGTACACACAGTCACGCATGGGGCACCGTCTGCAACACAGAAGGACATCAAGGTCACAGTAACATACCCAGGCCGCAATATGTCCCAGACAGTTGGACACATCAGTTTTGTTGTATACTATCACATTCCCACAGCGTTCGCAGTACTCTGCATGGCTTTAGCGCCTAAGATGAAACTACTTGGTGACATCACAGTGTTTGTGTGGTGATTTTTTTGGCATTTGGAGCTTAAATGAACAGTTCAACATTTTGGAAATACACGTATTTGCTTTATTAAGCCAGCAGCAGTTAGCTTAGCTCAAATAAAAGACAGCTAGCCTGTTGCAATGCGGTAAATGCAGGTTTGAGTCACAGGTCCCAAATGCAGACTGGATCGGTTCCTTTAGGATCTTCAAAGTCCCCAAGTAAACTGTGCGGCAATCAATATGTGGTGACCCATTTGAAACATAGAAACATCATCATTTATTTGGGGTTGTGTTTCTGTCCACCTGGAGGATGTAAGACTGATATTCAATCTCTTTTTGCTGTGCTACCCAACTTACCCAAGGAGATATGTGCAGCTCTTTAGCTGCTAAATTCTCCTTCATGTTCACAAGCTAGTTGCAAATTGGTCTGTCTGCTGTTTGCTGCTGGACTGAACTTCAGAATTAAATCGCTGGTTGTTCTTTTAGGACTTTTTTGAAAAAAACAATGAAGCTGCCATCTGTCGTCTGCTGTGTGCTCCTGATGGGAGCCTGAAGGTAAAAAGTCACATGCAAGAAGATGGGGGGAAACTGGGAGATTGACAGTAGCTTGGCTCAGCCCTCCTACGCACTTCTGCTCAGTTTTAATTTTCCTTCAGTACTCTACCAAGGCTCGCAGGTTTTCTCCGGTCAGATCTTTAACGGTCCAATCACCGAACAGAGGGAGTGGCTGAGAACAATGATGTTGAGGTTGTGCGCCAGTTTAAGTTGTAGTTCCGTAATGACGGCAGAGAAGGGTGCAAGCGAAGACATTCGGTCCGTTGTGGCAACGCTGCTGAATATCCAGAAGTTATAGCCCGAGCAAGAACAATCATAGCTACACTTTATCGTTGGCCATGATGTTGGGCCCTCATCCCCATCCCGGGTTCGGGAAAAGTTTGATTTTGAGTTAGTTAAGGCGAACGCTAGCGATGCTAAGATGACGTCGCGACCAAACCTAAGTAATTTGTTGTGACAGATCCAGAGTGCAGATCCTATAGATCAACAGAGTACCCGCCCACGGCTCAATTTTGCCCATGAGGCCCTTAGTGGGCTAATACAGCCCTGACTCTGTGTAAATACACCAACACCAACACATCCAGACATCAGGGCAGGGGTTCGTAGGTACGAGAGAGTGGATGTTCTGAATGTATCACCTGAGACATCTGACAGCCAGCAGGTGTTCACGCTTAGAGAGTGAAGCAGAATGCAACACAGCATGGACCAATGTTAATATTTTTTGTTATTTCCACTCTTCATTCTAACCCCAACCGGTCGTCAGACACCGCCTACTAAGAGCCCGGGTCTGACCGAGGTTTCTGCCTAAAAGGAAGTTTTTCCTTGCCACTGTCGCACTGTTGCTTGCTCTGGAGGAGACTACTAGAACTGTTGGGTTCTTGTAAATTCTGGAGTGTGGTCTATCTGTATAGTGTCTTGAGATAACTCTTGTTATGAATTGATACTATAAATAAAATTGAATTGAATTGAATTGAATATTCAGCTTTTTTAAAGGGATAACACTTTTTTTTTTACATGTCATGAAAGGTTTCTGTAAGAGACTATGTAATATGGTACGGTCTGGTCATTATTTCCAGGGAACTATTTGCAAATTATTAAAACAAAAAATGAGTGTGTGAGAGTGCGTGTAAAGTGTTTGCATCAGTAGTGTTTGTTCTTACAGAGACTTGAATCAACATCATTGGGTCACAAGTCACAGAAACTCAGGCCAGTAAACAAGCAGCGTGATTTGCTTGGACCTGGCACTGTGCCGTTAATAAACCAAATCACAGAGACATGCAACAGGCTAGGCTGCTGATGTTTGGAGAAAAGATAGCAAACTATAGGAGTGATGCCCCTTGAATTTCCCCTTGAAAAAGAAAAACTTCTTGTCAAGTATGATCCCTACATGTCTGAAGCAGAATGTGAGATGCTCAGAGACCATGTGGAGCTGTCAGTCAGGGAGGTGTGTACTGAGAGAGCCTCCATGGAGTGGACCGGGGACACAGGTATGGAGCACAGGGAGCCCCTTAAGTGTCTTATTCAGGGTGGAGGGAGAATGGAAAGGGAGGAGGATGAAGAAGGGGGTGGAGGGTGTATGCAGAGAAAGATGTCATCACTTCCATCTCCTCCTCTGTGTTGTTGTGAAGGGAGTCGCTGAAAACAGATGACCTACATTGTCTTTGAGACAGACTCCAGCACCGAGGCCTCCCCACATTCAGAAAAGACAGGGTGGAGTACGGAAATGCACAGAAAGGGAGAAAAGGAGATTCTCAGGAGGAAGGTAAGGAAAACCAGAAACAGGCAGACCTCCATTTTGACAAGGCAGACATGAAAAGATAGATGCATGCAGACAAAAGGCAACAGGGAAAGTTTCCACTGTAATCCTCTTTTTTCCTTTCTTCCCTCTCGAGTGGTTACATAAAACCCATCTAGAATTCTGTTCTATGCACATCAAAGAGCCTGTACTGCTTTGCAATCTGCATATATGGTGTGTCCAGGGAACAGCAGGAGGTGCGTGTGTGTGTGTGTGTGTGTGTGCGTGTGTGTGTGTGTGTGTGTCTCTCTGGGAAGGAATGTTTGAGTCAAAAATAAGCTTCTTTGGAGAATGTGTAGAATACTTTGTGTTTAGATGAGTCACTTGGATCTGTGATTGCTTAAGTCTTCAAACAACAATCACATTTGCTTCATTTGAGAGGGCTGTCGCTGCAAATACAGCAGCGACCATTAAAAACAAAGAGTCATGTTATTGAGTTGGGATGATAATGTGGGCTACATGAATCAACAACGGCAGTGTCAGAAGTCTCAAGAAACTGGGACGTGAGGATGACGTCAGTGTAATAATGTGGCTGCAAATGAAGTCATCTTGCTGATGTGAACTTTTATAATTCAAGGAGTCCAGGTTTTCTGTTCCACTGCTGCCACCTACTGTTGACAAAAGGCACTTAAAGAAGGAGGCGAGGAAGAGTCTTTGCTTTTCTCGATTTTGATTGATGTTATCAACGCTTTTTCACCAAATATTCTTCCATAACATACTCAGTGAATTAATTAGTAGTGTTTAATGAGGATTTTCACCTGATTTTGTATTGTGTTTTTGTGTTTTGATGCAGGCATTATAATGGTTTCATCAGTAGCGGAAACATTTAAATATCTGAGATTAACATAAACCTGAAGACATGTCTTAAGATACTTTAAAATACTCTGCTTTAAATACTAATAAAACAAATTCTTGCTAATTCTTAAAGACGCAAGATGTGTCAGATAACTACTGGCTTCCAAATGTGTTTTGATGTCACAAACCCTGCTTGTACACACACGTCCTAAACTGAGATTTTTTGGTGGTCTCTTTGGTGGAAATTGTCCTCTTTTGGCAAATGGATGTGAAATCGGCCTATTAGTGTCCAACTCTGCACGAATGCCCAAGTGAAGCGACAATAGGCAAGACACATTTTTGAGTGAAGGGGACCTTTAATATTCATGTTCTTCAGGTTAAGCACATTAAAATGGAGTCGTGATCAACAATCTTCACTTAAAAATGGGAATATAAAATACAGCATTTGGTACATGCAGGATGAACAATGCAATGTATAGCTCCATGTTCAACAGCCTGCACAACAGTGAACAAAAACCACAAAAACAATGCCACTCAGCTTGTTTCTAAGATTCAGTCGGACCGATTGAAACTGTCTCAAACAAACAGAAACAGCGTTGGATACGAGTCATCCTGTGCTATGTGACATGCTTTGCACTCAACTGGCCTGTTTACAGTGCACTTTCAAAAATACGGTAAGCATAGGAATCTGTTGCAGAAGTGCCAGTCAGTTGCCAAAAATAATGAAAGGGTTAAACAATTATAACATTTTGGTAAAAAGTGGATCATCAGGATGAAACACCATTGGTCTCACAAAAGGTAAGAAAGAATGGTGCTTTGTTGGTCAATCAACAAAAGCTCATTTGTACACGAGGCGAATTCCATCGGGGCAGTTGAAATGGATGTCTTTGCATGTCCCTTCTGGACTGACATTACCGAAGTCTCTCGTTAGCATCCTTTATGCTACTTGTCGCAAAGTGACACCGTGCACTAACACCCCCAACCCCAAATCCTTCTTGTCTGTCATTGGCTGCGACGCTGGAAGACTGATATGTTTGGTGGTGCAGGTTGGCACACATTGTTTTTGTTGGTGTTTTTTTTTTTTAAAGTGTATCCTGTGGACAGGCAGCTAGCGGAGTGTGAGGAGATGTCTGCTATATGTGACTCAAAAAAATGTGACATCTCTTAGAGCACCTTAAAAGACATTGTTCAACGTATTGACACGTGGGAAATACTCTCATTTGCTTTCTTGCTTAGAGTTAGATGAGAACATTGATGCTGCTCGAAGGTCTTTCTATGTACATGAAGTCTGAAGATGCTATTAGCAACCGTTTAGCTTAGCTCAGCACAAAGACTGGAAACGGGTAGTCCGGAGAGATTCTGCTCACACGCGAGAAATATTCATAAAACCATGACATTGGTTTTTAGGTGTAGGTGGATTTTGGTCAGTCGAACAAAGCCAGGCTAGCGGTTTCCTCCTTTTTTTCTCCAGTATCTGTGCTAAGCTAGGCTAACTGGCTGCTGTCAATAGCTTACACTGACCGTACAAACACAAGTGGTCTTGAGCTTCTCTAACTCAGTAAGAAAGAAAGCAAAAGCATGCCAAGAACAAGTTCAAAGTCCAAATCCAGTAGAATAACACAAACTACTTTTCCCGTTAAGAAGGGTGTGCCACAGCGATGTACAATCGCTTCTCTTTTAAACAAAGGACCAATCAGTGTTAAACGAGTTCATCAAGTGTAATCCAGAGTTGTTTTCCGTCCTGAACTGTTTACGGTCTATAATGATTCATGAGAGCAAACAAGTCAACAATGCATCCGCCTTATCAGAGCCATCAGTCTCGTCTTTGATTGTTTCCTGATCTGATGACTGTCTCCAAGGCGTTTCCTTGTGATAGTACCATCATGAAATCTCCTTCCTCCTTCAGAAATACTTTTTTAGTATTATTGCATGCAGGAATTATTGTTCTAACATTTAGATTAAAAATAAGTGATTGCAGCATGTTTGAATCAAGGCCGTCTCACACCATGAATGTCCTTGTGCTTACATATTTGCCTCCCCTGTGCTTGTGGCCGATGCTGGGGACCTTCCTACTGGCGCTGCTCCTCAGTGATCCTCCCTTCAGTGATCCTACTTTCCGCCTCACGTTACTGGGCACGCTCTCTGCATCTGTCTTCCCTCGAGGTTTCCCCACTGCCTCCGGCTCCTCGAGGTTGTGGAGGTTCTGGCAGACGCAGGAAGGCTCCGGGGTGAAGGGCTGCTTCCTTGGGCAGAACCACTTCATGGAGCTGTAGAAAAGCTCTGCACAGCTGGAAACCGCTGATATCAACCCTACGACAAAGTAGAAGCAGAGGAAGACTGTTTTCTCTGCAGGGCGGGAGGTGAAGCAGTCCACTGTGTAGGGGCAAGGAAAGCGGCTACAGGGATACTGGGACTCCACCTTGAAGCCGTAGAGCAGCCACTGGCCCACTAGAAAGCCAATTTCTGCCAATATGCGGAAGGCCACATTGATGAGGTAAAGCCTCCTTAAATGGCTTTCTTCTCTGTAGTCCTGGCAGCTAAATTGGCTGGAATTGGAGCGGCTGTTCCTCTTCTTATGATGATGCATGACATACATAAAGAAAACCAGAGAGGGTGTAGCGATGAGGACGATGTGAAACACCCAGAATCTGTACTGGGAGATGGGGAAGGCCATGTCGTAGCACACCTGCTTGCAGCCCGGCTGGAGGGTGTTGCAGGCAAACTCCTCTTGCTCATCATCAAACAAGTCACTGGCTACAGTTCCTAGGATCAGTATCCGAAAGACAAGCATGAGTAAGAGCCAGAAACGACCAAGCATCGGCGAGTGGGCCTGTAAGCTATCAAAGAGTCCACTGAGGACGCCCCATTCACCCATGATTCCTGCGCTGTGTTGGGTAGGGTTTCCTGCAACCGCTTGTCTTGTCTCAGAGCAAATCTTGTCTCTGGTTTAAAAAAGAAAGCAAAATGTATCTTATCTTGAATTCATGACTCATAGTGAGACCAATCTTAGGTCAAAGGTTGGTCCAGGGTTTATGCACCTACAGTGGTGATAGGGGTTGCGTTCCAATGATCTGAAACCAAAAATAAAATGTGATTATACCACCTGCAATAACAGCAATATAAGCACCTCACTCAACCTAATAAACAACACTGGCCTACATATCTCCCTTTTTTCTTTAGGTTTTATCTAACACATGATCTTAAAGTGAAAACATTTGAACCCCCAGGGGGTTGCCATTAAAGTTGGGTATTCTCCACACATCCTAACTTCACTTTGAGAGCACAACAGGTCTGAATACAGCCTGGATCAGCTACAAGCTGCTACTTGTAGTACAGCAGCTGGATGAGCCACTTGAAAGTCTTTTAATTTCCCTAATGCAGAGATGTGTCAAACCTACCCTCTTCGATAATCCTTAAAAATCCTGTTTCGGCTCTCCTCGTTTGTGTTCTCCTATTCTGATAAAACCAAATATGAATAGAACTGTGTCCAAAGTGCTCATCTGCATACCAGTTTATATTCCTCTCACTCTCTCCAAGTGGCAAGGGATTGAGGTTTGCCGGGGCTTATAATTGAGAGGGCGGCAGTTTAGGAAATTCCGGCTACATCCTAATCTGCGTCCATTAAGGGTTCCAAACAGAAGTTATGTTTACACAAGAAAGGCAAACTCTTGAGCTTTTTAAAGAGCTTCCTAAATGGCAGGAAGTACCCCATACCAGCAGTTTCACGGTCTATTTTCAGACAAAATAGACATGACATGCAACCTGCACAGAACACCCTCTAATCAATCGGGAATGTACAATGCTTTTTTAAGGTAGCAGCATTGCAATCAAGTTGTTATGACCGATTCCTGGTGACTTGTTTATCAATGCTGTACTGGAAGAATATGTAAACTGTAAATGATCACAAACTCAACTTGTGTATAACTCATTCTTCAAAAGTTCATTTATATATACACCCTTTCAATGTAGAAATAAAATGTTACTTACCCTTTCCAAATTCCTAATGACCCGTTCTAAATTACATCTGACAGACAGATTTCACTCGACGTTAGCCTTAAAGCAAGTAACGAATCCAATCAATACAAACAAGTTAACTTTATTTTTCTAAATATAAAAATGAACAGCCATGGAAATATTTACAAGACAAACCAAACTGGATTACAAAAAACATTTCAAGTAAGTAAGACTAAAACTAAACATGCAAACAGGTATTTTTCAGTTTAGGCATTGGGAATACATTTACATTAAGCTTCTTTATTTTTTTCCTTCAGCTATTTGGATGAGAAACTTGTTTTTACTACCCCTTATCAGATGTTTGCAGAGGTTACACGTCTATTTAAGCCACAAGCGTATAAGAAATTGTTTGATAAAAACAAAGACAAATTTAATCACAAGGTGCGAACTATTTGTATAAATGAGTAACAAGTCTTTAATACAAGATCTAAAACTGACAGTAAAATCTAAAAGCCTTCATCTGAGTCAGAGTCAAGGTTGTAGGTTACAGGTTTCCGGGCACGTGAGGGTTTGTCCCGCGTTGCCACGGCTACGGGAGCCGCTGCCTCCTGGTCCGAAACCTGGAAGCTGTCATCCTCTTCCCACTTCTTGGTTTTCTGCAATAACAGAGAAAATATATTCAGATAGGAATATTGTTCAAAGTGACTTGCAATACCTAAATACATGTATATGGAGGGCGCTTTTAACCCCTCAAGACCTTTTTGATATCAGAGTCCTGTGTAGAAACTGACCTTGGTGGCATTTGTTTTGGACTTTAGCCGTGACATGAGGTTGCCCGAGCTGCTGTCCGAGTCGTCACTGGTGAGCGGTTTCCGTTTGAGAACGGGCTTCGTCTTTGCAACCGGAGCTTTGGCTTCTCCCTCCGAGTCACTGGAGTCAAATGAAGGGACCTTCTTGGCCTCAGGTTTGGATTTAGAAAGAGCATCCAGGATGGATGGCTGCTTCACATCTATGAGACGGTAACAGGGAGAAGACGACTTCCTCTTCACAAAAGGATACATTCCATTTTGTTCTTTTTTATCAAGCACTTTAAGTACCCAATCTACATGTGCTTACCAGATCAACTAGTGTTACAATTTAACTTGTGATTGGTACCGTTTGGTGAGAAATCGATGACAGATATATTATAACTTCTGAACTTTAAGCTGCTCTTTCATCTGTGGGACATGTAAACCACTCTGAGCTGGCCCTTTTCGGCACGTCCAAATACCTGCAGCCTTCTTCTTGGATGCAGCTGGTTTCTTAGCAGCAGCTTTCTTGGGTGCAGCCTCCTTGGTTTTGCGCTGAACTGGAGCCTTGGGGGCCGGCTCCTGATCATCCGACGCAGCTGCAAAGAACCACAAAGAGCAATTAAACTAAACCTCAGACCCTTGGCCCAACATTTCTTGAGCTCATCACACGGGTGGCTCTATGAAGATACTTACAGCTCGACTTGCTTTTAGCTGGTTTAACTGTTGATTTGCTCTTTGTCATTTTCTTCCTGCATAGGAATGACACAATTTGATTCGAGGTAAACTACTTTTGATGTGAAAGAAGCTTAATACAACAAGTTGTTTTGTCATTTCACACTCACATGGGTTCTGAAACTTTGGGGAGCGGGGCTGGAGAGTTGATGTCACTGTCTGACATCGGCTCTGGGGCAAAGCTGGTATCATCATCACTGATAACCGCTTTCCGTTTTGGAGCTTCCTTCTTCCCCCAATCATCAAACTCATTTTCACTGTCGGACATACTGTACTTCACCGCAGCTTGACAAATAAGCAACAGAACGGTTTCAGTTAGCAAACTGTGACTCAGGCTTAGTTGTACTAGTCAAGTCTTCCCAAAACAGCTGTTTAGAGTGGAATTGAGATAGGAGAGCTAATTAGCTTCAGGAAATGCATTACATTTGTGTTTTGATTTAAAATCCCAAACATTTGTAGAGAGATTAGATCTTGTCTCACTGTCTGGGTAATGTAGGATAGAACAGTGAGGAGCCAAGTATTCGCTATGTATAAGCAAACAGAGGCTTTTCATTTGGGGACGTTGGATGGGAAGCATTGTTAGCAATAATAGTGGTCAGGGTCATCCAGTAGAGTTACCCTTAGTTTTGCGTTCAACCAGCTTCCTGGGGACAACCACTTCCTCCGTCTCCATTTCCTCGTCGGACAGATTGTCAGTCTCTTTATCGGACTCCTCATCCGACCACGGATTCTTCTTGGGCTTCTTGGCAACAGGCTTGAACTGAAGAGTGCTCTGCCTGCCGGTCTTTGAAGCTGCTGCAGAGAAGTGTGTTTCTTAGTTATCTTTAATATGAATGCAATGCAGATTCATTACAGGAGATCATTTTTTTAATAGGAGATTGATAGGAGTCCCAGGAGATTAATTTCTTTAATATACAGTCAAGGTTTTGGTCATTCATGTTTTGAGTAATCGGATTTTCCAGCCCCCTAAACTATCCACCATGGGCTGTGCCCAATTCCCAATGTCCAGTCTGTTACTATTCTACAATATTATTCTACAATATCTATTCTTTGTAATAATAGTGGGGGTGTGGAGTAATTGTTACGGTGAAATTTAAGGCAGCTATAATAAACATAAGGTATGCAGCCTCATAGCTTATCTCCGAAATACATTTATCTAGCAGGTGGCAAGCTTGGCATCAAAAATCTAAATATTAGCTTTTATTATGCACAGAGGGTTGTGGAAGTGCTAATTATGTATTTCCAAACCATTTTGTTTGGGTCCGGAACTTCAGTAGTAATCAACAGCAAATATTCTAAGCTTTTTGTTTTGGGAGGGGATTCTCTTATAAGACAGAATTGTTGCTCCAATAGTTCCATAAAATGACAATTTCCCAAAGGTTTGGTGTGTTTTATACATGTTTGGTTGAAAGAGGTCCCACCAATGCACAAGATAAATGAATATCCCCATCCCAAAATTAAGTCCAACCTGACCTGCTTTTTAACAGAAAACCTTTAAGGCGCAAGCAGAGTGAACATCTCAAACTCTGCATGTACTCAAAATCAACTCAAGATGTTCAGTGGTAATGGTCAATGGAACATTATCAGCCATTCTCACCTTTTTCCTTTGCCTGGGTTTTAGTTTTCTTGCTCAGTCGTGCAACCAAGCCAATCTCCTCACTCGGCTCTGTGTTCTCTCCATCTTCTCCGAACTCCATCTTCATCACTACATCTTCACCCTAAAGTGACAGAAATGAGGTCAAGTTAAAAGTTACTTTCATTTGAAGAGTGTGCTGTACCAAACAAAAAGACGCAGATATTCCGACAGTTGGACTGACGCTGACTACTAGTGGAACAATTTTTCTTTTTGAAAAGACATACCTTGATTTTTCTTCCTTTCTTGCCTTCTCCTTTCTTAAGTTCAGCCTTCTTGTTAGCATCGGCTTTCATGGCGCTGGTAATGCGCGGGATAACGCGGCGTCCCTGCGGTGTGGGCAGAGTCTCCTGCTTCACCTTGATAATTTTGCCTTTTCCAGCCCCCTTTTTAGCGACAGGCATGGCCTCGTCCTGCTTTTCTTTTGCCTCAACAATCTGAGCACAAGAGGAAACAAGATCAGAAGATTATTCAGGAGGGGAAAGCTTGACAGTGAAAACTGATTAGAACCAGAGGTTTGAATCAGTGATCAACATGCTCATAAAAAGGATTGGTAACTTGACTGTCAATTAGCAAATTGTGTTGACGATTTTTGTTAAACTGTGGTGGACATACTGTAAATGACCATGTGAGACTGAGGAGGTGTGCTTGGATGAATGGAAATCAAAGCGCAAAGTATAAAAAGTATAGACAGAAAAAGAGCCAATACCTCCAGTTCCTCGCAGAAAGCAGCAAGGTCTTCCTTCCACAGGTCTGCTGGGGCTTTCTTCTTCAGGGTGTTCAGCTCTGTCAACTATAAAACAGCACTTGGGTCAGATAATAGCCCTAAAACTGTGTGAATTTTTAAATTTGAACCCCTCATATGATTGCAGCATAGCTGACATCACACCTTAGCATCCCTCTGTTTGCACAGCTCATCTTTCTTCTCTTTGGTCAAGTACCACATGGGCATGCTCAGCAGGTAGTTGTAGTCAGGCCCGCTGGTATCCTCCTTCTCCTCCGCTCCCTCCTCCTCTTCTTCTTCAATGATCTCCTCATTCTAAAGAGCATGAACACAAACAATGTCATTTGCTCTTTGGAGGCTGATTATCCAGCACTCCTGATTAATGTAGCTGAAAGCCACATGACTCAAAGTGTCCCACCTTCTCCTGAGCCTCTTTCCAAGCCTTGACTGGGTCAGAGTCGTAGCCCATCTCCTGCAGCATGCGAATCAGTTCCTTCTTTGGTTTATTCTCTACAAGTAGATGAACCATATTGATACTTTTGATCAGGGGAAATTTAAATACATTCTAGGTCCGCACAATTATGGGTAAAATGATAAATCGGGATTGCCATAATTACAATGGAAAATTTAAATAGCTTTTCATAGCATTTCATTTTGTGGCGGGACCTTGCACTATATAATAATTCACAATTATTGGACAGTAATGTAAATATAAAAACCATGTATCTTTCTTGTTTGTATGTCTTTCAAATTAAATTGCAACACTGTATGCTTTAAACAAAAAAAACGTCACAAGCTACTAACCAATGACTAAGGTGCCCTGGATTTTCTCCAGGATGAAGCGGGCCTGGTTGGTGAGTTTAGCCCCCTCTGCTCCCAGCATGCCAATCAACCAATCCTTTCTCAGCACGTAGTACTTCATCCTCAACTCAAAGAAGTCCTTGAGAATATCCTGCGCAGATTCATACTTTTTCAGGCTGCCCACATGGTCGAACAGAACCTAACAAAAAGGGAAAATAAGATGGTTTGGAACAGGCTGAGCCATTTGTCAATGCTTGTGATTTTACATTAAAAAAATAAAGTAAATAAAGTACAAGACTTGATCCACCCTGATTCGCCAAAACATACAATACGTGTGTATATGCATGGCAGCATTTACCATAGAGTTGCAGGTGAGGCTGTTCTGAAGTTTGAAGACTTTGTGGAGGCCAGCCGCCTCCGCCTCATTTAGCTTCTCTGGTGCCATCTTGACCACAAAGCGCACAGTGGAGTCAGTGTGGTATTCCTTGTAGTCTGTGATCAGAGGAGGAACCTTCTCTGTGCCATTCATCATTGGCTCCAGCACGTTCTCCTTGTAGGACTAGACCACACAGAATAATGTGAAATAGCATGTACAGGTAACTAAAATGGTCACCAAAGTACTTTAAATAAGTAATCGAATTTGGGCCTATGGTGAAAACGGCATTACGCACAGGATGGAACATTCTGAACAAATAGTCAACAGGAAGGACAAAGCTTTAGTGACTAACCTGTGTCCAGGTTTTGACAGGCAATTCAGAGATCTCAATGGTGGTGGAGTCAATGATGGCCACCTCTCCACTTATGATGTACTGGTTGTCCATCACCTTCTCAATTGTGCCTTTGAAGCCTTTGTAGCTTGGAAGCTTTGGGGAAAAAAAATTAAAATAAAGGCACTCTCATCATCTGATTTGTACAGCAGAAGACTAGAAATTAATCTCAGAAAGCATTAGCCATTCTGGTCCTCACCATTGGCAGAGGCTCATCGCCATTGAGCATACGGTGTATGTTGCTGATGATCTCTCGTATGTCGAAGTTGGGGATCTTGCTGGACCAGCCTGTGCCAATACCTTCGGAGCCGTTCACCAATACAGTGGGGAGAATGGGCATGTACCACTCTGGCTCTACACGCTGGTTGTCGTCATAATTGTACTTGAGCAGGTTGGCATCCACCGCTGGGAAAACAAGACGGGCCAGAGAGCTGGAAGGACAGAAAGTTCAGTTAAATCATGAAATTAACTCACACAATCTCAAATGTGTGCAGAAGGCCTTTAGCTTCAGATTATTCGTAGATTGTAAGGAGGCTCTCGACCTGAGCATGGTGAAGATGTATCGAGGGCTGGCAGAGTCTTTGCCACCATTCAATCTGGTTCCAAACTGACCCAGTGGCTGCAACAGGTTCAAGTTGTTGCTTCCCACAAAGTTCTGGGCCAAACCAGTAATGGTCATCATCAAAGAGACCTGAAAAATGAACAGTTCCAGAGATTTAATCTTAATATTATCACAAATGCTAAACATAGCTAGCAGTGCTCACCAAAATAGAGTCGTAGAATATTAATTTGCTATGAGAGGTTATTTTGTACTTATTGTACTCCAAACTAACAATATTTGATTAACTCAAACCTTTATTAATCTGGTCAGATTTCAATCAATCAATTAATCAAAACCTTTATTTGTCCCCAAGGGGCGATTCATTTGCTGCAGTAGCAAGAAATTGACACACGGTACATGACAACAAAGACAACAACATCATTTAAAATACAGTATCTACCAAATAGAGAAAATAAATAAATGAATGCCACAACATTAAAAGTTTAAACCCCAGTGTACCATATGTGCCGACGTTACCTAGTCCTCCCAGAGATTTGGCAGAAGACAGGATGATAGTATTACATTTCAAATCATTGTACAAGTTTAAGGCAAACATATGAAAGAAACAGCCAAATATCAAAACAACAGGCTGCTTAAGACACTGAAAAGTCAGAGAAGGCTTCTCAGAAAGTTTACCAAAAAAAAAAAAAAAAAATTCTACATGGTAAACCCATGCAGAAAATCAACTCATTAAAGTGTAATGTCATCTTACTTCTCCGTGGTGGTAGGCAGACATCTCAGCCACCGAGCCAGCCAACTGGGCCACCTTCACCTCTCGCTTGTCATTCCTCTTGAAGCAACAGAACATCACCTTCCTCTGGCCTGGTTTCAGACCTGACATAAACACAAATTCAGACACACATCAAACCACTCTCATAACAAACAGGGTTTCTTTAAAATTACAAATGTGCTCATCATCATATCTCGCACCGTCCACTAGGCAGGGGATTGATCTCTCGTTGTCAGAGTTGGAAAAAAGTACCAGCTCCTTGTTGACAAAGTCGTTATAGGAGAGGGACTTGGTGGCCTGACCGTATAGGTAATCCTGTGAAGAGACGGTAAAAGATAAAGTAAAACTAATCATAAAACAATAATAAAGCATGCAACGTTCACCAATTGATGGCAGTTACCTCAGGCAGGTTGTGAGCCCTGCGCTGGCGCCTGTCGACCATGAAGTTGGTTAGCCATTCTTTCCGCTCTTCCACTTTCTTCTTGCTAAAGGCCTGGGCATTAAAAAAAAGAAGAAGAAAAATAATCAGTTATTAACACTTTGACTGCTAATTATAACCTAGCCAGGAAGTTTGAGATAACTTCTAGTGCATGCTGCAATAGGTTTACAAATGCACTGCAGGGTGTCTCAACAATTACATTTAACGTGATCCTCCCCAATGCGTACTAAACATTTAATCAGCTGTTGAATGATCCAAACAGACGAGTAACATCTTACAAGGGTGATAGCTTCATCGTCTTCAGGTCCAGAGTACTTGAATGGGATACGGTGTCTCTGCATATCAGAAAAGTACTCCTTGGCTTCCTGCGATGTGCTGGTCCCCAAACCTGGATGGAAAAAGGCCACAACATTTTAGAAAGAGCTATTATAATGCCACAAGACTATCCATGACATTGACCAGGTATGAAGGGTTGCTTACTTGTATTTTCTTAACTACCATACACGGGTTTCGTAACAAACCTTTGTAGTATTTTATTTTCCAAGATTTGAGGTTGGACTGGCTGTCCTTCCATTGGTTGAATTCCGGGATACTGTAGAAAGACAGTGCGGTTTTCTTCTGAGATACCTAAAAAAAAAAGAGAGAAATAACAGTAATCTGCATTTACTCTCATCTTCTTACCTAGGATTAAACAGCCTTACATGGTTGGCAACAAAATGCTAAAATAAAGATAGGATATGACCACTATCAAAAGGGAGTCATGAATTTTTTTATTGACGGTAAAGCTGTAAAAGCAAGTGTTCTGTGTTTTTAACACCAGATGGCAGTGTTGTGGCAAATTCAGGAAGACTACTTAAAGTTTTACCTCCATCAGGGCTAGAAATCACCTTAGTTTCAGGTAACATGCTATATCCTCAACATCATTTCACTATTTCCCATAAAAAAAAAAATCAAATAAAAACAGCAACAGCCCAAGCATCCAGTGGTTTCTGTGTGAGACTTTTGGGGAGATTATGTACCTTGATGATGGGGGTGATGAACTCTTCCAGGAAGTTGTGGCGCAGCAACGACGGCCAGTTATGGTGGATGAAGTTGATTACAAGGCCCTTAATGTGGGAGCCATCTTGATCCTGTCACAAACACAGGAATACAGCCGAGTCTAGTCATATAAACGTAATGGGTAAAGCTAAAGATTTATACAATTTCAACGTTTACACATAGAGGTCTGAGATGGTAATAGAGATCAAATGAAAACTTCTGGCACACCTGATCTGTCATGATCATGATCTTGCCGTAACGCAGAGTCTTGAGGGATTCTGGGTCGCTGTAGTTCTTCTTGTACTGGAGGCCAATGATCTTAATGATGCTGTTGATTTCAGAGTTCTCCATGATCTGATGAGGAAGACCAACATGTTTTTTACTCTCAGCGGTTTGCTGAACTACATCAAAGACAGATTATGCACAATATGGTTTTCTCTGATTGAACCTACTGTTATGTATTCTAAAGGGCTTTTCAGACAGGGAGAGACACTTCGCCTGCATAGTCGCGTGGATCTGCTAGGTCTACTACGCTCCTTGGGTGGAGGACAACGCTCCACGATTAAACGCCAGGTAACGGCAGGAATGTGTGGTAACCATGGGGATTCTGTGCACCACTGTATCACTGCCATACAAATGACTGAGGTATCATACACGCCTAATTACAGATCAATGTACAACAGTGGCAATACTAGCATTTCCTTACCACGGCCTGTTATTGTTGATAGCTAAAGTTAGCTAAATTAACATAATTACGGACAACAAATGCAATCTTGTGCAAAGGCTCTGACAAGCAAAAGCCCCACTGTCTATGACCTGACAACTGTTCATAAAATAGGTTTTATATTTCAGTGAACTCAAACAGCAAGAATCAGTCTCTTGTTCATTTCTTCGCATGGCGCATAGCTTGTGTAGAGAAAAGTTCAACACACTTAAATTCGTGCAGCAGGCGGACGTGTGCTCATGCACGGAACAACACTGATTTCTCTATTTGATAATCTATCTATAAACATCTGCAAATCCATGCAGTTGCCATATAATGGCTGAAGGAAAATGCGGTTGGTCTAACCTGTTTGAGTGAGGCCTCCCGGACGTTGAGCATTTTTCCTCTGAGAGGGAAGACACCATAGCGGTCCCTGCCGACCACTCCCAGCCCAGACACAGCAAGCGTCTTGGCCGAGTCTCCCTCAGTAAGGATCAGTGTGCAGCCAATAGAGTTCTTCCCACCTGCCAGAGAAAATGGTTACTGCAGGATGATGGCAGCTCATTTGCTTCCTTGTGGGGTTAGACTGTACAAAAAAAAAAGTCGTGGTATACAATACCTGCATCGTTGGCATCGTCCAGTTTAGGCACCCCTTTGATTTTGGTGTATTTAACACTTGAGCATTTCTTGTTGAGCTGGGTTTGAGCCTTGAACTTCACCCAGTTCATGATACTTTCCACAATCCCACAGGATGTGGCCTATGGAGAACAGAAGATAAAGACAAATTTGTAAGGTCGGAATGATTACACTTCTCTGGGTGAGCGTGCAATTCAAGTGTTTCTTCATTGGCACCTGTTTAATGAACTTGGCACTCAGAGGACAAGTGGACCCAAAGCTCTTCTGCTGCAGTGTCATGTTCTCTTTGGTCTGAGAGTCAAAGGTGGGGTTCTCAACCAAGCAATTGACAAACAGCCAAAGGTGGTTCTTCACCTGGAGGGAGTGGGAATGGAGCATACTCAGTTATGCATTCTGCTAACAAAGAATATTTATAATATTATACTAGGGCTGCAACAACTGAATCAATAAAACTTGATTGGCAACTAATTTCATTATTGATGGGTTGTGTTACGTAACTATTATGTTTGAGTAAAACATTTATTTTTGCTTTGAGTGGAGGTAGAGGAAAGACCATGGGAGAGACCCGTAACATTGTTCTGAAACACACGGCAGAAGCAGAGAAATCAGTACGCCCTAAATCACCAAGGTGTGGGAGAGTTTCACACGAAATAAATCAAAAAAAGTTTGTTAATTGCAAGATATGCAAAAGCAACATGGCATGGCACGAGAGCACCACGATGATGATTCAGCACCTAAAACTGAAACATGAGTCCTAATGAGGAAGAAGGGAGTTGAACAGCAGTGTAAGTCACCACAGATATATTTGCTGTCATATGTATCTATGGGTAAGTCACTACAGAATCTTACTTTTGAACGTTTTACGCTTTGAAGTGTGGAACGTAACATCTCTCCAGTAGCTCTTCTGGTGCTGGTGTTTACACGTCAGCGTTATTGTTAGCTTGTTAATAACAGCAGTAAGTCAGGGGCACATCGTTTGCAAGACTAAAGAGATTTCCATTCACTCGTCTTTTTTTGTCCCGTTAATTTTTTCAATCTGTTGTCATGTATATATTCTGTGCTTTATAACTTAAACAAAAATATACATCTCTTTGTGCACAATTAAAAGCAGATCTAAAGCATATATGTGCATGTTTTTTTTTGTGTTAGTCCATTATTATTATTATTATTATTATTATTATTATTATAACAGCTCAGGGATGTTCAATGAGCTACCTGTTTGTGCACAGTTTGGGAATACTGGGTTGGAAAGTAAAGCTTTCGTTTTGTTTTTTTATCCGATTCATCAGAAAAATAAATCAGTAGATAATTGATTATATAATTAATAGATACTTGCAGCCCTATATTTTAGTCAGTTCTGATTATTTTATACTTGGATCTTAGTTCACAGTACAATGACTATACCTGGAAAGGCTTGATGGCCACCCCAGCTTTATTCTTCTTCTTCACCACGTCAATGAGCTTTGCAACCACCTGGTCAGCCACATAGTCGACATGCCTCCCTCCCTGAGGTTCAGAGGACAAACACAAAATGTTGTCCATTTACAGAATAAAAGGACATAAGTCTTAATCATAGTGACACAGAGTGGCTGGGAGAGCAGCCAAACATATACTCAGCTGCCAAAAAACATGGTCTACTTGTTCAGTCAGCCTTAAAATGCACAAAAGTTGCAGTCCGATGTAACAGGGCTGAGGAATTAAGATACGTTGATATTGGCACTCAGTATTCCAACAGATTACTTAAGAAATGTAATTATTGGTATGACATTGAGGTCATAACCCAACCACACTGTCACATATAGTGTACAAGAAATTTACTATAAAAGGTAATCTAATACACGGACATTACCTTGGTCGTGGCAATACTGTTGACAAAGCTGACTTGCTGGAAACCTTTCTCACTCATGGTGAGGCAGACCTCCCAGCGCTGGTTGACGATCTCGTGGACCACAGTGAGGGCCCCGCCAAGCTCGTCCACCTTGTCCTTCAAATACATGTCCACGTAGCTACGGAAACCTGTGAGCTGGAGTACATGAGTGGCCTTAGTTTTGATCACAAGATTTACCCTTACAGGCTTATGCGATGATCAGTAAAATCATAAAACAGTTAAAACTCAATAGACAATTCCAAATGAAAATGATTGGTATTGTTATTCCTGTTTGTACCATTAACAACCCTCACTCATCATGCATCAAAGCTAGTAAAAGTTTAAGATGAGAAATGCCATAATATGTCAAAGTCTAAACGCCAAGAAAAGAAGTGGTTACATTTTCAAAACGTTTTCTCAGCTGGAAATAAGCCGCAAACTTAAAAAACCTGCTTCAAAATTTGGAGTTAAGTTTTTTGACAAATGACAAAGTTATTTTTAATCTAATTATTGATATTTGAGAGGAAAAATAAAAGCCACATCTACTTTAGTAAAAGATAGCTGATATGTAGGTGGCTGACAAAAGGCATCAGGCAGAAAAGTGAAACAGCATGGTAACTTACTGGCAGCTTCTTGCCATTGAAGAACACGCGGACACCTTTGGAGGATCCGGCGATGTCGTAGGCCCTCCTGGTCATCAGAGCCACTGTGTCTTTGTCCAAGATGCTCATTTTAAACTTGGCGAGATCTGGCCTAAAGGTGATGCAAGTGTATTCCTCTCCTTCAAAGGGTTTGAGGTTATAATCCCCTGCTCTGCCCATGTTGTCGTACCAAGTCTGTAAGAAAACATGAACATATGTTGTAATTACATTGTTCTCTTACAAGTTACAATGATTACAAAAGAACAATGTTTCTCAGCCTCTTTCCTACCTGCTTAAATATCTTCTTTGACTCTTTACAGGCAGTCTCTACCGTGAACTTTGTGCTAAAGATGTTGCAAAGCTTAGCACCATATCCATTACGTCCACCTAAAGAACAAGTTTTGGTGTGAACAAAGACGTGGGTTAGGATACTAGCAAATTAACGGTCTACTGATTAAACACAAAAAAACAGCTTTAAATTACGACAACCTGGGTCTTATGCTCATAGTTTGCCAATCCACCAATATGATAAAATATTTGCTCCCCAATAGTTTAAGTATCACATTTAACCATGGGTTTGTGATCATGGCTGACTGACCTTGTTAGACCCTATTGTAAAGTTGCATCTAACATTGTCTTCACATGTAAAAAGCTCTGCAATTTCATTGGTACAACAATTTTTTATAAACAAAAGCCAAATGGCCAAAACTAAAAACAATCAATAAAACCCAGGTTGTTAAAACATTGCATTTACATATAAATGCACTTTAAAATTCCACATTCAGTCTTACCAGTGACTTTCTTCTCGTCATCGTCATAGTTACTGGAGGTGAGTAGCTGTCCAAAGATGAGAGCGGGCACATAGACCTTTTCCACCTTGTGCTCCACCACAGGAATACCCTTACCATTATTCCACACACTGATGGTGTTGTTTTCTCTAAAAATAAAAGAGACACACATTTCCTAATGTGCTTCTGTTGCACCAAAGAAAGCTGAATATAAGCTGGGGCTATTGTACAAACTACAAGCAAAAGGGACACTGAGGTGGGATTATACAATATTTTATTATATACCAATATTACTCACATATCAATGCTGATCTTGATGCAGGTCATGCCGTTATCCCTCTGCTTATTGTCAGCTGCATTTACTGTAGAAAGAATTTAAATTTTTTTTTTTAAATACTTCAGTATAGAAGGTCAGCCCAACATTTTGTCAAATAGACAAACCATCTAGAATTATGAGAAATATTTACTCACCAAGGATCTCATCAAAAATCTTGTAAAGCCCTGGCACAAACGTCACATCACGGCAGTTCAGTCCATCATCCTCATCATACACCCACATTTGCTAAGGAAAGAAGTCAAAAGGTGACTACTCAACATCCTGCAACTCCGCAGTGAGAGCAAAATTCTTCAGCAAATATCTCAAATAGTCCACTCTCAACTCAGATCTACGGAGATTTACCCAATGTCTTAAATCAGTGATATTCAACAGGGGGTCCTCAGAGTCACTGCAGGGGACCTCAAGATTATTGTCAAAAAGGTTCTTTCATGAATTCCAATGTATTCATAAGATATTAGCAAACGTAAATCATCACCGATGATTGGCTTAATGGCCTACTAAGCTAGACATCTACAAATACAGTAAATCTTAAGATTATTGTGCCACATGTATGTTAAACATTAAAAGATGATTTACAAAATATGCCAACAATTATACACAATATAAGCTTATGGTCGCCCTACACGTTAATGTAGGTCCAGTTTAGTATGCAACTTAATTTTTTACAATATATGTAGTAGGGGGGCCCTGCTCCGTCTCTCTTTTAAGGGGTCCTTGGCTTAAAAAACAAGGAAGACCCCTGTCTTAAATAAATAATAGGTGTATTAGAGAAGCCATCGATTTCAAAGACCCAGTCAGTCCTGTGTAACCTCTTACTTGGGTGACAGGCTCTACAGAGCCGATGTAGGAGTCTGGTCGGAGCAAAATGTGCTCCAACTGCGTCTTCTTCTGATAGATCCTCTCCACTGACATCCGCTTCGGATCTTTCTTCGTCCTTTCCACCGGCTTGTTTTCAAAGACGGGCTGAAGCAAATCACACATGGTTATCTTTTATGTGAATTCATCTTTTTATTTATTTTCACTTCATCTTGCATAACGGAGCAGGGATTCTACTTGTGTTTCAAGTAACCTCTATACAATGATCAATAACATCTTTAACAGCTCTGCATTTTTGTAATTACTTGACTTTTAATGTAGACAAAACCTTTAGACAGTTTGGTGAACACAAAAACGCATGTCTACTGAAAAACGTAAAATGAGTGCTGTCTTCAAAACATCTTATTGGCGTTGTTGGGATTTGATTACAATGTGGAGGACATTTTTTGAGGCATGCTGTGAGAAAAGTTACGTTAACGTTATTACTTCCATTGCATAGACACGGATGCAACGTAACGTTCTCGTCAACATTCACGTTAGCTAATTAAGCTATGTACTGGCCTAACTGAAGCTAACATTACATCAAATTTTACGTCATGCCGTGTGTCTAGGAGGGGGGTTACTGGGGTACATTAAACATTGTTCTTTTATTGACCAGTGAATAAATGACAACTATGTTAAAGTTGTGCTATACATTGTTAACTAGCTAATTTTAACCGTTGCTAACAAGTCTCACTGTACGTTAACGTTGACTAGCTGATGGCTAGCCAGCTAGTTTTACAGTAGCTAACGTTAAACTAGCTAACGTTAGCAGTGACTACGTTTTGAATTTAATCAAAATTACCTTCAGTGGTTCAGCCATTTTCCTTATATTTACTGGTAAACCTTTGGTCTCGCAATAACTTTTGACTCCGTTTATAACTAACGTTTGTTAAACAACTCCCACCGAACTAAAGTCCTAAAACTAGCTAACTAACAACTTCTGTCTAGCTGCACTAAAACGTTTCGTCGCTGAATGAATCAAGAACACAGTTTGAAAATTTGAACCAGTGATGAGATACATCCCGCCAGCTTCATTGACCAATCACACGAAAGGCCTTATGACGTTTCCTTCCAATAAGAAAGCAGAGTCCTTTTCTTTTTGACCCCCAAACAAACAACCAATCACCGACGCCGAAAAAGGCATGAGCCCGCCCACATTGTTTCTCATGGCCAATCGGCTTCCCAAGATAAAAAAAATAGAATAGAATCGTGCTTGAAAATGAATTTGCGGAACATGTGTATGACTGATAGACCATTAATATTAGTAATAACATACAGTCTATGATATCACCCTATGACACCTGTCCATTCAAGAAAAAAATAATCAAGATGCACCATTTCCCACTATTAGTGAGCCTACACATGCATGTTTAGTTACCTGAACAGCAGTTTAAATCACCTATTACATCATAAGAGTGATCAGTGTGTATATGAGCAGTTTTATTCTATTGTTTTTGGCCATACTGCAGCACACAAAATTAAAAATCATGAGATTAGAGTGCTGACTTTGAGCTTTAAAGGTGTTTGGAGATTGGGGGAGTAGTGTCAGAGCCAGTAACATTTTATACATGTTATAAAAGATTTACACCTGCAGGACTAAACCACACTCTTTCTTGTGTGTGAGAAGCAGCTGTCACCTGCTGTATTTTGGCTGTACCTCTGGTGCTGATGAAAACTAGCCTTTTCAGAGGTGTTAAATTATGTGATCCAGGTGCATAGCTTCAAGATGAGATTTGAATAAGATGCGTACAGATGTTGAATATTGCAGCTTCTCTTAGCTCCGTGAATCCTGATTGCCATTATGGAGTTGTGAAAATCACAGTTTCTCTGATCTCAATAAATCCTGAAGGATTATACAGCGAGCATTTCAGGCTTCAGAGAATGTGGTGCAGCTGTGGGTGGTGATGGCGCAGTGGATATGACACACGCCTTTGGTGTGGGAGATCTGAGCTCAATTCCCACTGCGGTACATCAACCAATGTGTACCTGAACAAGACACTTAACCCATAGTTGCCCCAGAGGTGTAATAATTGTAAGTCGCTTTGAATAAAAAAAGCGTCAGCTAAAATGGCGTGTAATGTAATTGGATATTGATGGAACTGCCATTAAACTTGAAAGTCAGCACTATAGCCCTTTGCATATTGCTTCATTGACTTGCACTGTATGTCCTGTACGTATAGTGTGTAGCCACATATCCTAAAAATCTAAATTCAGTGGAAAAACAGATTGTTTTTGTCAGAGGTTCAGAGGAACTAATTTAGTATATTATCCAATACATACTTTTATTAAAAAGCTTCTCAAGCTTTTGACCATATTCTTGATGAAAAAAATTCCAGTTACACCTTGTCAAACTATTGACTTAAATTTAATTCTGTCCCATAATAAAAATGTCTAAATTAACTGGTTATCAACGGCCTGTCTGTATTGATGGCATATCACACAAGCTACAGTATGGCACTTTTAAAGCTGTACTATATTCTTTGAAGCCTAAAATGCTCGCTGTATAATCCTGCAGGATTTATAGAGATCAGAGAAACTGTAATTTTCACAGTTCCATAATGGCAATCAGGATTCATGGAGCTAAGAGAAGCTGAAATATTCAACATTTACGCACATCCCATTATATTCAAATCTCGCCTTGAAGCTGTACACCTGCATCACATAATTTAACACCTCTCTGTAGAGTCTAGTTTTCATCAGCACCAGAGGTACAGACAAAGTACAGCAGGTGACAGCTGCTTCTCACACACAAGCATATACATGTACAATAGAAGGAACTAGTGGTCCCCAAAATGGATCCCTTTGATTAATCAAGATGTGCGTACAAACATATACTCATACCAGTTAGGACAGAAACAGTGAGATCTGTCATAGAAATACTGGCTGACTGGGTCGCCCTGGATGGTTTGGACAATCACCACAACAAGCTCAGCCCCCAGCTGAAGCACGCACATTGATTAGTATTGCTTAATAATACCATTGTACAAACGGTCACTGTCTTTTTCAATGTAAAAATGTAGAAAATGTAGTGTTTTCTGTCAGTGCAGCATTCCTGTTCACCTAAAGTGTTCTGTTTCAATTTTGCTTCATTTGTCAATGTTCATTCCCACCATTACTCTTTCTCTCTCTCTCTCTCTCTCTCTCTCTCTCTCTCTCTCTTTCATTGACTCCAATCTCTCTGTGTGTCTCACACACACATACACACTGTACATGATAGCTGCCTAAGAGCTATTTAGTAATTTAACAAGCTTGTCTCCCCCAGAAGTGTGCTGTTGCAGTTTCACGATAGCCCTAAACTGATGCATTTCACAGCGAGTATCATCATGCAGAGCTTTCCGTTGTATTAGTTTATGTGAAGTGATACAGTGGAGGATTTAAGAGAGCATTACAGGGAAAAGACGTTGCTAACAGTGAATGAAAACGGAGTAGCCTGATTTATCTAACAGTTCGATCACACTTATGTGTCTTCCTCTGCTAAGTTGCCCACTCATCTGGCCTTGGCATGATGATAATAATAGGGCTGAAGAGCTGTTAGTCCAGCGGATGTAGTGGAGTGTATGTACACAAATACACCCACAGCTGCACACATGAATGGAGACGCGAACACACATTGCAAGTTGATTTTGTACTCGCAATGTTCAGCCGGAAAGAATGATTGATCTCCTTTAAAAAATATAAAGTATGTGGCAGCCACAGCCCTCTTCCTTTTTTCCCTAATGTGCAACACAAGGGATTGCACAGGCAGCTTCAAAATAGAATGTATGTATGTTTTTTTATGTTCCCTGCATCTGTTTTTTATTGTCCGTAAAGCGTCCTTGAGTGTTAGAAAGGCGCTGTTAAATAAAATGTATTATTATTATTATTTTTGTATCCTTATGTACCCTAGAAAATAGGCTACACATTGAATAAGATATAACATTGATGTTAATTTGTGAGTTTTAGAGGTGCTGGTATACCATTGGACAGACCGGGCTAGCTGTTTCCACTTGCTTTCAGTCTGTATGCTAAGCTAAGCTAAATGTCTCCTGCTTGTAGCTTTATATTAAATGGGATTAACTGATGTGAGTGGTAGCAATCTTCTTTCTCTTGGCAAGAGAGCAGAGCAGAGTTGGGTGGACTGGACTTTATGGTGATTTTCTTTACTCTAGACTTTACTCTCCTGGTATATATTTCCTCTAGGTTGACCAGTGTTCACCAGTAAATCAACATCTATCTTCAGAGTGCATTATTGTAAGGTCATTTAAAATAATACAGATATATATATATATTTTGTTTGCACCTATAACATTACTATTCAAACCTTGTAGCACTCTCAAACACAGACGGTATCATATCTAGTACTGGTGGGCAGTCTGAAACAGGGAATGCTAAGTACTTGGCATCCAAAAATAGTCGCCCATCTGAAGTTGCTGAGAGATGTTAGCAAAGTAGATGGACACCCGCGCTCTTAGTACCACCTGCTTTCCTGTTTATTTATTGATGGCCCTGTTTTCTAAGGCCTCATACAGCTTGACTGTTGGGGAAGAAAGAAGCTTGATGTGTCAGATCTGTTGATAGATATCTAAAGGGGATGTTAGATGCAGCTTGATGCCCTGTGTCATACAAGAATAGAGCTGCTTTACCGATATTAGGGTGACAGGTAAACAACTGCTGCTTCCAGCTGAGCACTTGACAGGTATGTCAGAGCCAGAAGAAGGGTTGTAAAAAAATATGTCAGTTGGTAGTCTACATTGAGAAGGATGCTTTCGGGGCCCGTGGTGGATGAGATGGTAAAGAAATATGGTTCTGCCTGTGTAGAATGCCCATCGTATTGGTCAACAAAGTTTGGGTTTCCACAAAATGGTTCATTTCAAGCGACAAAAATGGGAAATTATTATCAGTATTGTTGGCTGAAACCAATATTGAAGTGACCTGAGTAACTTGGTACCTTTTAGGTTGTTTTTGTTTAACAATTTGTGAGATTAGGGCTGTGGCCATTCTGGGAGCATTTCTGAACAGGAAACAAACATGTTTCTGAGAATGTCTCCAACTCGACTGTGACATAGATTTCATGGTGAAACCTACATGGTAAAACCTACAAGAAACAGTAGGAACTAAGCCTTCTAGCGACGACTATATTGTAGTCTATAGAGAAGTACTTCCACTCTTGGTCATGGGTAACCAGAGTACAAAGTCCCATGATCATGCGAGGCCCTTGGTGGATGAGAGGGTAAAGAAATGGGGTTCTGCCTGCATAGAATACCGTAATTTTAAGCTAAGCTACCGTATTGGTCAACAAAGTTTGGGTTTCCACAAAATGGTTCAATGAGTATGGGAAAACTAACAGGTCCGCCCCAACTCTCAGTTCTTTTAAATCAAGGCTGAAGACCTTTCTTTTTCATGTTACCTTTCTTTAAATAATCGTTCATTTCCTATACTGAAGTTGCATAGTTCAAATTAAATGACAATCTTGTTTGCGTTTATATTTTTTAGCTGTATAACTGCTCTTTAATGTTTAATTTCTCATACCGCACTGTAACTTTTGTTCTCATATTTCATCTGTTTTTAATTTGTTAATCTTTTTTAACTGCTCTTTAATGTTTTATGTAAAGCACTTTGACTTGCCTTGTTGCTGAAATGTGCAATACAAATAAAGCTGCGTGGCCTTGCCTTAAACATGCATCTTTTTTCTTCATGTTGGCTCCTCAGCCCCCAAAGACCAGCAAAAATAAGATATATAATTGGACCCTCAGAGGTCTCCAAAGTGGATTTGAAAATATAGGTCTTAGGTTGAGATGTGGGGCAGCAAAAAAAGAGCTATTTGAGATATTGTATTGCTACTTTTAGACTGAATCGTCGCTACTTCATCTTAAAGGAACAGTTTGACATTTAAGGAAATTCACTTTTTTCCCAAGTTACATGAGAAGATTGATACCACTATGAGAGTGCTATCGATCTTCTCATCTAACTCCCAGCAAGGTAGCAAGTAAACATACTTCCCAAAACATAAAAAAATATCTTTAAAAAATATATTGTTAGGCCAAAGTGCATACAGGAGTCAAATATTACCTCTGCCCTCAACTCATCCATAAATATTTTTTAATTTGAGCCTTTAATTCAAAATGTGTTTTGAATTAAAGGCTCTCCCCCTATGCTATTAGCTGTGCCTCTATTTTTCAAGACGTGACTTATGAGTTTTTAAGCCTTTAACATAGCACAGCGTTTAGGGGAATAACACCATTGTCAGAAAATCTGTAACATTTCCAGCACTGGAAGACTTTATGGGTCATGTTTGGACCATCACATTTCCAGTAGTGTCCTTGGAGGTGCACAACATGACCTTTAAGGTGAACACCCCTCCCTGGCTGTCATTGTGAATATGTCAGACACAATGAAGGGCTAAGAATTATTAATACACTTTAAAAGGGCAGTGGAAAACAGCTTCAGCCACCTCTATCCTGTGTTGGCAGGCAAGTGCAGGCAGCTATAACAACCTTTAACATTTAAGATGCCATACATAACAATCACTGACGCCACTTTGTTGATTGTACACCTGGGAAATGCTATCGGTGTTTTGCAAACACAACAGCTATTCATCTGCACAAATGGGAGGGGGGGGGGAGGGGGCTGTAGGAAAGAAATATTGTTAGATCCTTGAAAAATAAAAATAAAAATGTGTACAGAAATAAAGAAAAAAGAGAAGATTTGTCAAAAAAAGAACATTGCGAATCAGGTTTTTAGTAATCCTTTTGTGACCCCTTGGATTATTCTCACAACCCCTTGTGGGGGTCACAAGCCCAAGGTTGGGTACCACTCACCGAAAACATAATTAAAATGTAGTATAGCATTATTCTATTTGCAAACACATTTCCATAAAAAGTATATATGAGCAACAAACAACATAACCCTATGGAATAGTGGAGCATTAAACCAATTACGATCTGCTTTTACTGAAGACTCTCGTGGTTTTGAGAGTGACCCAGCCGACCATAGCTCTGTCAATGAGGAATTCAACAAGGATCAAGTCCATTGTCTCCGTAATGTCAATGATCCCAGACTTCAAAGACCAGGCCCTTCACAGGAAAGATGAGGTGAGGCGAGCCTCTCGGTTACGGGCAGTAGCGGTGAAATCCTCTAATATACCTCTCTGATAGTTTTTGATTAAAAAGGTTCAAGACAGGTAAGGAGATAAATTTAAAAAAAGAAGAAGTAATGTATTCATAAAGACATGGCAGGACTTTGATCTTGCTCAGGGATGAGGAGCTAGCTGGGAGCCATAGAGTGGGTTTCTGTTTCTGTGTGCTTCAGTGTAAGTATTCGTGTTTGTGTGAGCAGGGGAGTCAAAGTAGGATAGAAAATGAGAATGAAAGGGAGAGACCTCATTAATATGACTCCTGTTGTTCCACTGCAACTCAGAGCACACAGACTGGTGATACATTCCCACCCTGTTTTGATGGCATTGTAAAAGCTTTAATGCTAATATTTTCTCAGCCAAATTCCCCCTCAACACTTTAGCTTCATGGATTGATGTCGGCTTGCCGTTATACCACCTGCACAGGTCAGAGAGGAAACCTAGGCCTGCTTTGAGATACTTGACAGGCTGGAGACTAAAAAAGTAAGGAGGGGGAAAAAGGAGTTTGATCCATTTGAAAGTGTGGTCTATAATGCTTGTTTGATAATGCATAAAGTGCCGTCTATCTGCCAACCAAAGCAGAGAATTCGAAGTAATCTGATAAAGCTGGGAAAGACTGGCTCGCAGTGCACTCTCCTCTGTGGAAAGTAATCCTATTTTCTGGTGTTTCACTGTCATATGCTCTTCCTCCACCCATCTGATTGCCTTCTAATTGACAAGAGCATCCTTTTAACCTCCGGGCTGTAAAAGGAGGGACTAGAGCAGCAACGATTAACACCAAGTTATGTGCGTTTCTCATGGGAACTGAGATGCACAAATGTTATAGTTCTCTGCTAAGGCCAAAGAACACAATACAATACAAGCCTCGGCAGATGTGTAAACAGTTCAACCTAAACTTAACAAGCAAAGCAATTATTTGGAGGGCTAAAAAAAAGCAACCATAAAACATAGCAGCCCAATAACCCAATATGAATGCATTACATCTCCTGCGGGTTAGTCTGGATGCTCATCACTGATAGTTTACACAGAAAAAAGAGAAGTTGCCTGAGAAGCACAAAAGATTACAGAAGGACAAGTGATGCAATCGAAGTGACAAACAAAAATACATTATGATATCTAGAAGACCTCGCACCACCGTGAAATCCCTAAAAAATAATGGTACAATCTTTGGTTTACCTGTGTATTTATACTGTATATACAGTATATTGTCCAAATGAGACAGGGATGCGGACAGGGAGATGAAGAAATATATTACAGAACAGTGATATTTAACTCTGACTGGACAGTCAAGGCTGGATGAAGCCACTAGTGGGTAGGTCAAAATGCTTCAACAACCTATAAGGAGGCTTACCACTTCAGTTTTTATTGTTTTAGAGGTATAACAAAAGTAATCAAATTGCCACACAAGCAAACACACACTTTGTCCGGTTGGTAATCCAGCTTTTCATACAGAGCTAAGATTGTTCAAAACAGAAACCAAGTTGCATAGTAACCTACTGATATTTGAATTTTAAAGAGCATTGGTGAGAGAGAGAGAGAGAGAGAGAGAGAGAGAGAGAGAGAGAGAGAGAGAGAGAGAGAGAGAGAGAGAGAGAGAGAGAGAGAGAGAGAGTGAGAGTGAGAGAGAGAATGGTAATATTTCAGTAACTGGACAGAGACAGACAGGATAAAGAAAGAAAGGAAGAAAGAAAGAATGACCCTATAGCTGCAGTTAGTCATACACTGTTTGCCATTTCAAGGCACCAGGGAGGGAGTTTGGGTGGAGTATCCCTCTTTATTGATTTTAATTCCATTAATACCTTATGATGTGCTTGGCAGACTCTCTCAGGCCAGTGCCTATACACGTCTGTTTTTATGGTGGATTTGATTAGGCTTCCTTATCGGTTGGCAGCAGGCAGGAAAAGTGCCCGGAGACGGAGACGGCCAAAGATCCACCGCCCTGGCATGCATGTTCAACAAGCTTCTGACCAAACACGATTAGTGTCAGCTGTCGAACTAACCGGTCTGTAGCCTACAGTGTGAGCACTGTGTATAAGATCACGCTGTGTGTGTGTGTGTGTGTGTGTGTGTGTGTGTGTGTGTGTGTGTGTGTGTGTGCGTGCGTGTGTGTGCGTGTATGGGAGGGGTACCCCCTATTACTGGCACCTGATGCATGCACATCAGATCCACTCACTGCAATCAACAGATGCAAATTATATTTAATGACATTTCAAACAATCCTTCCAGATGCGACCAAATCTATCAGCCATTAACCCTTTTCCTTCTGTGCGTAAAACGCATTGCGCGCCAAGTGTCTGCCATTTTAAACTTAACATCAATGGGACTATTTTTTTGTTGTTGCCACATCCAGGATCAGAGTGAGTGAGATACCGCCATCGATGACACGTCTTGCCCTCGCGCTGCATCCTTGTCCATTTGCGCTGGCTCCAGCAATTGTGCCTATAGTGTTCTGGTTGCGTGGAAACTAAAAGGCTGCACTGTCGGAGCATTTCCAGTGGCGGGTGGTGTTTGCCAGAGCGACTCTCAGCACAAGTTTAACGAGCTGCAAGAGGACCTGATGGAAGCGAACCAAGAGATTGACCGACCCGCCTTTCGCGGTGCGCTCTGATCCGCTGGACCATTTCATTGCTGGACAATTATTGAGTAAACATCATGAAAAGGAGAGGGAAAGCGGCAAAGACGTAAGTGTGTGTGTGTGTGTGTGTGTGTTACTGATCCAAAAGCATATGTTTTATTTGTGATATTGCATCCATCGAAACATTTCCTAAAATCCATGAAATAACAGCTGTTTTCCAGTTTTATTGTGAGGTTTCTAAACCTGATTAATCTCTGGAAACAGCCACTGGATGGTGTTGACTAAAACAGGATGAAAGACAAACTTAACACGGGGATCAGTCCCCACGCTGCATCGCCTTATCTCATGTGCTGTGAGTTCATTTTCAGATGCTTGTTGCGTATAGCATTTTAATTTCAGCAGGAACTGATATTACTTGAACCACTGTTGCGCTTTCATTTTTGCGCATTAAATGACCTCAGCTTGTGTTGACATTAATGTGAAGTAGAGTAATTACATCTGTATAGTTCTGTTGAGGATAATGATCCTGAAGAGCTATTTAAACTGATGACAATGTCTATGAGATCAAACCCTTATGATCTCATTTTATGTTAATCTCTAACATGCTGTACATTAAATGCCATTACATATAACCACCCTCCGGTAACAGTGTGCTATGCGTATTCTCTAGTTAACTTCAAATGATTGTTCCACGGGGGGAAATGGGGTCTTCAGGTAGTACACTGGAAATCTACCAAATGCAATGTTGTTGCTCTAAGGAACAAAAAGACTATCTCTAGTAATCATTGTGTGAGGGGTTTGGAGTGGACAAAGCTAAAAGCATTTAAATATGATTACAGTTGCATTAAAAGCCTGGATTTCAAGTTAAATAGCCTATTTCAAGAATGCTCCTGTTTCCTTTTCTGTCATCCACCATCCAAATTGAAACCAGCAACTTATTTACAATAATTACAGCTGTGCTGCAATATGAGATCAGATTCATACATAAAATAACACTTTTGTCATCATATATTAGTGTTGCATCTTAATGCCCTCTCTTGTCTTGCTCCTCATATTGGTGCCAGAGATTTGTCAGTGCAGCAGTGACAGCAGTGGATTTATGAAGTGAAAGACTGACCTTTGGCAGCCAGAGCACTGTATTTATTGTTTAAATTAAAAGCAGGAGGGTGATTTATCTCAGCAATGACGTTTGGAACTTTGATGAAGCCCTCGCCAGATTTAGAGGCAAACTGATTTATTGCATTTACTGTATATGGCTGTAATATGGGTTATATTTGTCATAAGGGCCATTAGTAAAATGACTCGTGCTTATGACTTTAGGCTATGTCTTGGATAAGCATATTTTGGTCGAACAATCTTTGATGCCCCAACCTGTCACTCATTAGGTTTACACCCTCTCTTTTCGGTTCATCTCCTTCGTCTGCCCTCCAGCTGTCTTCATCAGCTGTCCCTGTGACTGACTAACATTTACCTCTTTCCTCGATGTCTCATTAGTGTCAAGCAGTGTTCTCTGTGTTATTGTAATGTTACCCCCCCCCCCCCCCCCCCCCCCCAGTAAAACAAAATCCTCTGGATATCATTCTCTCTCTCACCTTTAGCTTTGTGTGCCCGCATGCTTTCTTCTCTTCCGTCACCAGCCTTCTGCTCCCCTATTATCTCTCAGCTAAATACCAGGCTTGCATTCCGTGAGACAAGAAAAGTACAGCCTTTACAGGAGGTTACTCACGTTACTCATTTTGTTTTGGCAAGACCTTTATTTTCACTTAAACTCCATCTGTCATGCTATCTTACTTTCTCATGCATCTTGCTGCCACGACATACTGAGGGAAATCCTTTGGAAGTTGTTTTGCCTTAATAAATATGCATGGCTAAACATCTTATGTCTAAAGGGAAGCAAACTACAGCAGAGCTCCTTAATAGCAGAGTTCTTTGCGCCGGTGCATCAGCCTCCATCTCGCCCTCATTATTGGGATTGTCTGGCAGGCATCTCTAAAACCGGCGTACCACAATGAGTGCTATTAGCTGTGCCTCGTAGACAAGTCATCTGTCCCCTTTAACACACACATACACACCGACGTTGCCACTACACACGGTCCTCTACGCCCCAAACGCCATCTGATACTTTGAGGTACTTAGAGATCGATTTCATTTTTTAATCTTGGTAAGTGGATCTTGCCCAGTCTCTGGCCATTTTGAAGAAATGAAGAAGTCTGGATGAACCCTGTGGTTCATGTGTTTTGTCTCAAAGAAGACAGGCCATCACATTGTCTGTTTTGTTGGCCTTGGCGCTGGTTATAACATTAGCATCTACCCCCAACAAAAGGATTGGGTGACCAACACTGATGCTACACTGACTTAAGGAGTTTTTCCTTAAGAGGATTAGTAACAGGATAGGAGGTAGCCCTGATCAGCTATTAATGAAGTGTGTTAGGGTGGGTAGACCTGCTATTCTCAAAGGCTTTCATACAAAATATGAAGTGTAATTTACAGGAAACAGACAAGCTTGGACCTCTGTGTGGCTTGCACTTCTGATTAAATGACCTTATGGACTAGCAACTGCTCAACAGACACCAAGCTTGGACATTTTTAATCGTCACTTTTAATGCAACTGTTGCATCAGAATGGCAGCAATAGTTTTAGAAAGAACTGGAAACCGAATTTACAGTATTTAACTTATGAGCATAAAAAATCTAGTTTTATGTATTCTTTGGAACATTTTGTTCCTCATGGTGTCACATTGCTGTGTTAATGCCACTCTCTGTGTACTGAAATAGCCCTGCATAGCGGGGATGTCAATTATAAAGGAGGCACAGTGACACCAAAGGATTTTCGTAGCTTGTTTATTTAGTTGGTATGAAGGAAATGTTTGATCCTCAGACTTTCCTGGAAATACAACAGTAGTTCATGTTGTTTCTTGCCCACAACATGCTGACATGCACTACCCCTGCCGCCTCCTCCTCATTGCGATCAGAGAAGCTCCTGCACCCCCCGATTTCTGCATTCAATAACACTGTAGTCTCTAAAGAACATAGTTAATCACCCGTGTTTTGCATGAGAACACAATTTCCCATTACTGCTGCATTTCTCTTTTTTTCAAAGGGTAGCCTCCCACCACTGCTAATGTGACTTTCTGTTGCTTTTTAATGTCACAGGCTCAACAGCTACTGGGGAGGTTGATGTGGACTGCACCTCCTGCGCCCAGGTGGTCCTTCCTGGAGCATGCCCGCATCCAACGATGTCCCTACTTGCAGACTGGTTACTGCGCCACTCAGTGGTCATGTGTTTGCTGCTGCACAGCTTGGTGCTAATGACCTTCTGCTTCCACCATGCTGCCACCAGTTGCTCCAAGAGCTGCTACTGCTCTGAAAGCGATAGCGGCGGCAAGACGGTGCGCTGCAGCAACCTGCATCTCACGGAGATCCCCCAGGATATCCCCAATGACACACAACGCATCTACCTGGACTTCAACCTCTTCACTACAGTACCAACAAATGCTTTTGAAGGTTTGCCCTACCTGGTTGAACTGGATCTATCCCACAATGAACTTAGCCAGTTAGAACCAGGTGCATTCAGAGGCCTGGGCTCCACACTGCAGTTCCTAGACCTTTCTTCTAACAAGTTAGTCAAATTTAACCCTGAGGCCTTCGAGGGGCTGCGATCTCGCGCCAACCTAACAAACAATCCCTGGCATTGTGACTGCAACTTGCAGATGGCCATGCCCCGTGTGGACCTGGAGCCTGCGTCGCTGACGGGCATTGTGTGCCAGACTTCAGATCCGGAGGAAATAGGAGTTCAAGGACTTGCCTTCTTGTTGGCTCCAGACATAGACCTATGTGTGGTGATGAAGAGGACTACAGATGTGGCCATGCTGGTCGTCATGTTTGGCTGGTTCACCATGGTCATCTCCTACCTGGTCTACTATGTCAGGGCTAATCAGGAGGACGCCCGCAGACACCTGGAGTATCTTAAGTCATTGCCCAGCAAACAGGGCAAGTCAGAGGAGTCCTCCACAATTAGTACTGTTGTATAGGGGAGCTAAACATGGGACCTGAAGTGGTAGCCCACACCAAATAGGATGGAGCTACAAAGCTACAACCACACGGTCAGCAGAGAGTCTCAGATGGTTTTGCTCAGCTGTTCTCACGGAGCCAAGGTGAGCAACAAGACATGTGTGTCTGCACAAGAAAACCAGGCCGATGCGACCTAGACCAAATGAATAATTCATCTTTCATCGACCCATTAGGAGATTTTGTTGGCTGAGTTGATGGTCTAGTCTGGGCGCTGGGAGAGTAAAAGCATTGGCATGTTTTTGGCAAACTCCAAATATGGGCTACAAATGGGATTTATCCAGTGGTGCATGCCCCTAAATGCACCTTGCTCACACACAGACAATTACGGAGATGTTAACCAGCAATATAACCAATTGGAAAAGGCAACACTAGAATGAGGAACTCCATGTACAAATGTTTTCAATTAAAGCCCTTGCAGTATTCACCAGTATTAAGTAAATTATGTTTTCCAATTAAATTGTTGTTTGGGGTTTTCTCTTACTAAACTCAGTTAACTGTCTCACTAAAACAATGAAGGAAAAAAACAGAGTATTTACAATCTGAGTCACTCTTTAGCATATTCAGCTCATCATGCTGATGAATCAGATCGCTGTGTGATGAAGGACTTATCGGTTATTCTGTGATTTTTTGGGATAATAGAAATTGTACCAGAGCTCCATTCTGATAAGATTTGCCAAACCTCTGCTAGCTCCCTACCATAACAATGGGATCCCTAAATGATCTATGCAACACAGCAGTGCTGCACATAAAGAGACCATGTCAGCCAATTGAAAGTTCCACTCCATTTATCAAATGCAGGGACATAGGGTGTCTGGTAGGAGGGGAAAAAAACAATCACTTTTCACCCAGAAGATTTGAGTCCTGTTGGCTGATAACGGAAACACACTGCCGTTCGGGAATTACTCAGCATAATATGCTAATCTTTAGTCACAAACTTGCCCTGTGATGTGAAAAATATCATATGATTGTCAGAAAAGGTTGACGTGAGAAGAAGAGGATTAGAGGTTACTTCAGTTAAGCGGTCATGAAATAGAAAGAGAGAGGGAGAGAGACTTATCATTAAAACAGGGACATATTTCTCATATTCTGGTAGGAAAAGCCCTTTCAGCAAACACTTTCACCACTTCTCCCAGTGTAATTAAAGAAATCCTGCGTGGTCATACCTGGTTCCAGACAGAGCCTCTGATCGTGTGCTGTTTTTATTACTTATTTATTATTATTTCTCATGCTTTTAATAAACACCCAGGGTGCCTCTTGGAGCCATAATGTCTGATGCGGTCACACCCATGGGTTTTCCAAATTACATTTATGGGGGCCATGGCCTGCTGGTCCATTTAAAAGAGCTGACAGGGACGTGAATCTCCCATTTCACCAGACTGTGGCAAAGAGAAAGATGCATTTTTGTCTCTTCTAATGAAATTGTCAATACAAAACTGAGACAACCAAAAGGGAAATGTATTTAAGCGGAGGTGTAATTTAATCCACATCTGACTGCGCTCTGAGAAATGATCGTCTGCTCCACAGAACAAGGTAAGAATAACCCAGCGCAGTCTTGAATAATGAAATTTGATGTTTGAGATGTGGGAAATGGTATGAACAAGGATTTCCCCGTGTCAGACACACATGCCTCTAGAGCAGAGCAGGAGCAATAAAATGGTCTTAAAAAAAAAGTCTGGGAATGCACCCATCGTCTTCTGTGACCCAGTTCTTGAAGAGAAATTCTGAGAGAATGCCACAGGGGATCAGCTGCCCCCTTTCCTGCTACCCTTGCTTGGGTAAAGCACTTTCCAAATGCCCTGGGGCTGCTCGGTGAGGGTCGAATGTTCACAGTGGCAGCCAAAGTCATCCTCAAATCTCCTTCTGTCCCAAAAGGCAGCACTCAGTCTTTAAAGGAATAGTTTGAAATCTCGGAAAATAAGCCTATGAGCTTTCTTGCAGAGAGTTAAGATAAAATGATCACAACTCTCAGTTATGTTCAGTAAATAAACATGTAGCAGCCTGCCAGTTTGTCAGCTTAGATTAGCATAAAGACATATAATAAGTGAGCTTTAGATGCTGACATGCATATTTTAATACTTTTTGATAAAGCCAGGCCAGTTGTTTTCCATGTTTTATAGTTTCTATTAACAGGCTGAGTTTGTTTTACAGAAAACAATGATATTGATCTTGACAGAGTTAATCTTAAGGAAGCCCAGGTAGTGCCTCCTGTGACGAGCAGGAGGTTCAACAGTACTGAAAAATAGATGGTAAGCCTCTCTCTCTGACATTTCCTGCCACACACAGACGCACAGCTCCCTCCTTCAAGATTTCCTCTTATAACAGACTCTCACGGTTGCTTTGCTTTAAAACCAGCCACTCATAGGAGGAGCTTAACATAAAACTAGTAAGAAACATTCCTGACTCTGCATTTCCTACAGCTGTATACGTAAGCGTGCACGTTCTTTTGTTCACCTGTATGTACGACAGGTGTGTGTGCATGGCGGGACTGAGGGTACCTGTAATGTAAAACTCCTGTTTCCCAGCACACATAAATGTCACTGAGGTTAATTTAAATTTCAGGCCAGCTCAGCTTGCCCCGTCTCTTACCTTAGACACGTTACACTGGTGTGAGCATTACAACTGGTGGGTAATGGGACACAAAGTGGGGGATAGGGTGACGCATCCAATCCCACAGAGCGCGGCCCTGTTTGGTGTTGGGTTGCAGGTGAAAATGTTTCCAGGCTCCGAGATCACATGGGATCTCCCAGTGAAAGCCTGTGTGTGGGCACCTGATTTCCTCTTTCAGCCCTAAAAATGTAAGGTGCTGCATTTGAGGACAGTGACAAAAACATCATTGTCAATAATCTGTGATGGTGTTCATTTGGTAGTGTCCTCCAGGGGAGTGGATTTGAGGAGGAAACACACATTAGAGCTGAAGGAGAAAACACTGTCTAATGGTCCTTACTTTATTCTGTGCAACACAGCGCCCCCTGTTGTGGAATAGTTGTAAGTATGAGGTAATTAAATGCCCTTATGCCTGTTTTCACATCATGATTAACCTTTATTAGTCAAAGCATCAAGAACCAAAAACCCACAGTCATACCAGCAAACAGTTGTGCTTCATAGTAAGGGCCGGATTAAGCCAGTACTGGTGCACAGGAACCAAATAAGATCTGGGCCCTTATTTAGGTCCCTGACCTAGTCCCAGAAACCAACTAGAATGCTACCCACCCTAGGTGTGCTGTAAGTTAGTTCGACAAACTCAAATGTGTTTAAGAATATGTACCATGTACAGTATATCAATTGAAATATCAAAGGTATTATATTAGAATTGACACAGCCTGTACACAAATTGATCATACTAATCCACATAACAACATATTCAGTGGGTAAAGAAAGAGTAGAAGTGCAGGATTCTATTATTAATCCCCATTGATATTGGCTTGCTCCAACCTAAGTCAAATTCCTTGTATGTATGTCATACCTGGCGAATAAAGCTGATTCTGATTCTGATTTATGGGTATTAAAGTATGTATCATACCATAACATGTCCAAATGTAATGTTCAAATGCCATACAGTAATGTACAAGTGGTTACTCATACAGCTATTAGACAGTAAATGGATAATACAATTGCAACATAGACATATTGAGATTACTGTTACTGTACTATGCTTAACTAAAGCACAGAAGGTGAAATGGGCGAAATGCGAGTATTGACTAGTTTAATGAACATCATATACAAGATGGCATATGTATGGATAACTATTGCGCAGTATGTGGATTTGTATGGTAAAAATTGCTATGTGGACAATAAATCCTAATCCAGATTCAGACATGTGACCTACTAACTAGTATGACATGAATTTAACGTGGGTCCAGATTCTCTGTGAGGATATATACTTAGGCATTGATTATCTTTTGTGAATGTGTAAAAGCAAACATGAAGACTGCATGACTGATTTCTCATCAAAAGGTTCTATCCTGTATAAATCAATATCATACACCTGAGACGTGTCACTCATATGTCAAATTCAGCTGATGAAGGTGTCTTGTGTCTGAGTGAGAATTTTTGTGGAATTACAAATCACGTCATGTTTGTTGTGAAATCACTTCCTGAGCAATGTCCTTTTGTGTGAAGTCCTTTCCTCTGTGGAAGGCCAGAGTACTCGCAGACTTTGGTCAGCACATATCCTTCCAGTTGAAAAGCATTTTGCAATTTCTCGGCACCATCATTTTACGAAAGACTGAACAGCTCAGCATTACTGTTACTCCGTGTGAAATCAGAGGACACAATCGGTCAAAAGAAGGTGGTTTCAAATAAGATCTAACCTGGACGTCCGGATGGATCAGTGGTCTCAGTCGCACCATGTAAAGTTGTCTTTGCATCTGATGCTCTGATGTTATCTCAAACCTTCCTAATTTTTCACAAATGGGGAAAACAACATTAACACTTGAGTGGGGAAAAAACCCTTAGCAGTCTGTGTTAGTCGTGGAAAAGACATGTTTCAGCATCAGAGGGCAAATGTTTCCGCTAACAGGATTGATGTTCTGCATGAACACCAGTACTAAAGTCAACATGAATTAGTGCCAGTTCCTTCAGGCCAATTTCTTTAAGTACTAAAATGATTAGAAGGCATTTACTTATCTGCTAAGAGACCGTTGCAGATGAACAGAATGCATGTTTCTGAAGCAGAAAACTTATAATATCATAATGTTTGTGAAAAGTCCCAGGTCCCAGGATTAACCCTAAAACCTCTTTTTTTACATGGAGTATTTTTAAAGACATCTTTGGGCTCTCTAAACCCAGGTCTTGTAATTTCCTTCTAACCTGAAGGAAAAAAAAATCTGTGTGTCACAAACATTAGTGATTTAGGAAGTGAGGGATGGATGCAAAACCCCTTTCTTTTTTTATTGTGGATAATCTCCTTGGCGCGTATAACACCTCTAATCTCTTCAGTCCCTTTGGATTGACCTGTGGGTCCATCTTTTAAGTATCAGAGCGCACGGCTTCAATGGTTACAAAGGTCGGACGTACTTGTTTATGCAGCGTTTCCATGTCTAGCAAGCTAAAGGCGAGCTAGCCCATTGTTCCACCACTACAACCAAATAGTGTTTCCAACTGGGTCATTGACGGGGCCGTAGAGCGAGGCCTCAGGAGTGAATAATGCCCTCCTTTCATGGGGCAGGATTGATTGGAGATCAGACCAGTGTGGATTTCAGGGATCAGATTTGACAGCTTCACTTATACTACAGCCTATCAAGCATGGCCAGATGTAACATAGCTACACTGACTGATCAAGGGGCCGCGTGTCAGAGCATGAAGCAAACCAATCTGTTACAATAGAGGCACAGAATTGACCCATGAGGTAATTACATAACTCTCACCACAATAGTATATGTCGTGATTTTACAATTTGGAAATGAAGGTTAATGGGTAACTTGTGGTGGTTAAATAATAGGCGGTTCGACAATTTGGAAAAAAACACTTATTGACTTTCTTGCAGAGAGATAAGAAGATCGATTCCACTCTCATGCCTGTGTAGTAAATACTTACAGTAGCTGAAGCAGGTTAGCTTAGCTTAGCATAACCACTGGAAACAGGGGGAAACAGCTAGCATGGCACTGTCTAAATGTTAAAGATGTAATCCGAGCATCACCTCAAACCCTTTTCCTGGAAATCTGCCTGTTTTTGTATGGATTAAAAAACTAAAGGAAAACGTGCTAATTTGTAACTTTTTAACCTTTGGACAGAGCCAGGCCATCTGTTTCCCTCTGTCCCTTACAGTCGCAGTGCTAAGTTACAGACTCAACTCTTTTCATCTAACTCTCGGCAAGAAAGCAAATAAGAATGTCTCTCATAATGTGGAACTAATCAACTGAAAGCAAAAAAAACAACCTAATTCCACCGGATGGCACTCGTGTATCTGTCAAGCCTTTGTTTTTACTGTCCAATGTACAGTAGGCCTACGGTACCTGAGGCCTATAAAGTCTGACAACGTCTTTCTCTGAACCAGTGAGGAACCTGTGTGGATCACGGACACATTCAGGTAAGACAAAACTCACAACTTTCGAATGACAGCAACAGGGGGCAATAATTAAAAAAAAATATTTCCAAATGTCATAATACTCTATTTTTAAGGTTTTGTTTTAGGTTGGCTGTTGTGTCATGTCACGCAGGGAAATACAAAGTTTATATTGTACTTCTAGGTTGTTAAATTTCCCAGTCTATTTAAAGCGAGTAAAACCACGTCATTTGCCGAAGAAGAATCACAATGGGTCAAAAATATGTACAATGACCACAGACATCATAAGGAAAGAAAAGATTCTTCCTACAAAAAAAAACTACATTTCATTGTTTTGGACTCATAGTAGCCTACAAGCTGTGACATCAATAAATAAAAACTTTTAAAAAAAAAATCTTGAAATGAACAAATGATGGGAAACCCCACTATGGGCCTGCTATATATAAGATCTATTTGTACTAGCAATCATGGATAGTGTCCACTTGAGGTCAATACTTAAAGACATTCCTCAACACAAGCCATGAACATTCTGATTGGTGAGTAGTGGTTAGGCAATCTCTGTAAAATGTTGCTTTCTCTTCCTCTGCGGATCACCTCCAGACACAGCAGAGACTCGAAAGGAAGTATGCCACTAGTGTGTTTGGATGATCTATTTACTGGTATTACTGCACAGTTAGTTTTAATGCATCTGGACCTGTTTTAATCAGTAAATTGTTTCTTTATTGGCATTTTACATCTGCTCAAATAGTCATATTCCCTTGGCTTTAACTCGTAAAGTCACTTTTGGCTTGGGTATCACATTACATTGACTATTCTGAACTTGTGTAGAGGGGGGGAGAGAACTTGCCCAGTGCTGCAGCCAGAGGAGCTGCTGAGGAGAGAGACAGGCTTTGTTCTGCCTGTTATCCTCCTGTGCCACACGCACGCGCACGTAAACACACTACCTCGCACGTTGTGCTGGATGTATAAAGGAGATTGTTTCGAGTCCTCGACGGTGACGTTTGGATTTTTCTTCTCCTTCTCCAGTTTTCGCCATTCCCTGCTACATGGCCATGTTCGCCCGCAGCGCGCCTCTGCCGGAGAGGGACGTGCTCGTTGCGGGTGCGCAGTTTCAAGAGATCGTGCAGAGGAGCCACAGCTTGATACAAAAGATCCTGCTCTCCATTCCCGACACACACAAGTCCTGCATTCACACAGAGGTGGGAGACAATAGATACGTGCTGGTGTCGCTTTGATTTCAATACGTTTTAGTTTTAATTAGCTCTATTAGGCTGCTGTGTGTTGGTGTTATTCAATCAGTGCAGGTCTGTCTACGAGCCCACGGCATGGGAGGGAGCACTGTGCCCATGTTACTAGTCTGACAGGCTGTTGAATAAGTTAGTGCTGCTAAAAGGGAGCAGCATCAATCTCTAAATTCTAAGATTCCATTGCCTGAATCCTGCCAAAACCTTCACAGTGGTGGAAGTTGCCCACATTTAGTTTTGACCCATTTGCACTAAGTGGGTGTACGTTTGAGGTACTTGAGTATTTCTATTTTATGTAACCTAAAAACTTGTACTACATGACATTAATTTAACATAGAAACCTGTTACTTTACAGGGCAGACAAAGGCCACAATGATCTTATTTCTATGTTATTATCATAAAACTATATGATGCATTGTCCAGATTAAACCACGCAAAAGTAAAGAAGAGTAAAAATTAACTCAACCCTAACTCGACTTTTGATACTCGTACTAAAAGTAGTTTTAATGCACTTTTACTTGTAATAGGGTATATTTACATTGTTGTGGTATTACTAATTTTACTACAGTAAAGGATCTAAGAACAACTGTTTTATGATGAAGTACATAGGCCATCAAACACATATCAAGGCAATGTGTGCACCCTGTTGCATGCCCTCCTGCAATCTACCCATGACATTAATGTTGTCTCACTATCTCCACCACAGACTCTACAACTTGATTCTGCGGAAAATTCAAAGCTTGTGATGATGGCATCCATCATTGGCATCCCCTCTGCTCCTGTACTCACAGTTACAGAGAATCTCACTTTGGTAAGCGTTTACCAGGGGAATTATTCGGTGAAATGAAATAAGTGTTAAAGGATGGATAATGTGACCAGTTCGCTGTTATTCTTTACAATTAGGAGACCGGTTTGACACGTATGTCCGAGGGTCTTCAGCTACACAGGGCCTTACTGAGCTCTGTCTCTCCTCGGCTGGAAAACAAAGACAAAGTGACTGTGCTCCAGGCTGACATCAGAGACCTCGTCATTCAGATCAATAAGGTAGAATTCTACCTCTAAATCACTGTCATTCCAGGTAAACGATCCTTTTTTTAGGCACTGTCATGATGTTGTTTTGTGTGCCTTGCAGATGTTGAAAATAGTTCGAGCAGAGGCTGCAGTGCAGCCCTCACCGACCCCCTTAGCCTTGCGTCTGCCAGGAGAATACGAGGTTCAGGTGGCAGCCCACCTGACCCTGGTGCAGCTCCAGTCCTTCGGGCAGGACACGGTCCGCTTCCTCAGGAGTCTGGAGCACAGCAGTGAGGAGGACACAGAGAGCTGACCCCAGACTTTGGTTCATGTCCAAAACACACCTTATTCTGCCATTTTTTACCATGGTATTTATGTATTTATCTGTTAAATTAATATTTGTTATTTTTTTAATCTATTTTTATATTTATTCATGCAATATTTATTTAGTGAATTTATTTATAAAAATAACTGAAAATTAAATATATATACATGCACATCAGTGGGGAGAACAACTATTTCAGACACTGCTGATTTTGCTGGTTGCCTACTTACAAAGCATGTAGAGCTCTGTAATTTTTATTGTAGGTACACTTGAACTGTCAGAGACAGAATTAAAAACAAAAATCCAGAAAATCACATTGTATGATTTTAAAATAATTTATTTGCATTTTATTGCATGACATAAGTATTTGATCACCTATCAACCAGTAAGAATACCGGCTCTCACAGACCTGTTAGTTTTTCTTTAAGAAGCCCTCCTGTTCTCCACACATTACCTGTATTAACTGCACCTGTTTGAACTTGTTACCTGTATAAAAGACACCTCTTCAGCTGCTCAATCAAATAGACTCCAACCTCTCCACAATGGCCAAGACCAGTGAGCTGTTTAAGGACATCAGGGATAAAATTGTAGACCTGCAGAAGGCTGGGATGGGCTACAGGACAACAGGAAGTAGCTTGGTGAGAAGGCAACATCTGTTGGTGCAATTATTAGAAAATGGAAGAAGTGCAGGATGACGGTCAATCTCCCTCGGTCTGGGGCTCCATCAAAGATCTCCCCTCGTGGGGCACCAACGATCATGAGGAAGGTGAGGGATCAGCCCAGAACTACACGGCAGGACCTGGTCAATGACCTGAAGAGAGCTGGGACCACAGTCTCAAAGACAACCATTAGCAACACACTATGCAGTCATGGGTTAAAATCCTGCAGTGCACGCAAGGTTTCCCTGTTCAAGCCAGCGCATGCCCAGGCCCGTCTGAAGTTGCCAGTGACTAAATGGATGATCCAGGAGAGGAATAGGAGAAAGTCATGTTGTCTGATGAGACTATAATAGAGCTTTTTGGTCTGAACTCCACTTGTCGTGTTTGGAGGAAGAAGGATGAGTACAACCCCAAGAACACCATCCGAACCGTAAAGCATGGAGGTGGAAACATCATTCTTTGGGGATGCTTTTCTACAAAAGGGGACAGGACAACTGCACCGTTTTGAGGGGAAGATGTATGGGCCCATGCAGCGCGAGATCTTGGCCAAAATCCTTCTTCCCTCAATAAGAGCATTGAAGATGGGTTGTGGCTGGGTCTTCCCCAAAACACACAGCCAGGGCAACTAAGGAGTGGCTCCGTAAGAAGCATCTCAAGGTCCTGGAGTGGCCTAGCCAGTCTCCAGACCTGAACCCACAAGAAAATCTTTGGAGGGAGCTGAAAGTCCGTGTTGCCCAGCGACAGTTTGAAACCTGAAGGACATGGAGGAGTGGGTGAAAATCACTGCTGCTGTGTGCAAATCTGGTCAAAAACTACAGGAAACAAATCATCTCTGTAATTGCAAACAAAGGTTTCGGTACCAAATATTAAGCTGCTTTTCTGATGTATCAAACACTTATGTCGTGGAAAAAAATGCAAATTACTTAAAAATCATACAATGCGATTTGTTTTAGATTCTTTCTCACAGTTGACGTGTACCTATAATTTTAATTAATAAAACTTTACATTCTTTGTAAGTTGGAAAACTAGCAAAATCAGCAGTGTCAAATACTTCTCTCCACTGTAAATACACACGTATATATAAAATGGCTCAAAATCTTTAACTACTGTGTATTTGAGTGAAGTAAAACAATGTATAGCAAAGCTCTAATTTTCTATATTTCCATGCTGTCAGACGTTTTTAAACTTTATCAACTGTTAACCCTCATTTTAGGGGGTTGGGGGCACCTTAAGGACTTTTTATACATCCTGTAAAATGTTAACATGAAACTCATTTTTGTATGACGCTAAAAAACACTGTTTGCATTTTCAGAGATTCAAATAAAGTACTTTTTTTTGGAAAAGGGAATTGTTCCTTTTTGTCAAAGACCATGCATAATGACACATTGAGCACTAGCAGTGGGTTATGCTGACTCATGCTCTCATTGAAATACAGGGGGTTGCATAAGTTTACACACATGCTAAAGTTGACCAAAAAGAGGAATAAAAAATGCCTTAATTAAAATTAGGAAAATCACCAGTTTTCTTTGAGTTAATGTATTGTAAATAAATGTTCTTCCTTGAAATATAGGGAACATAAGTATATACACCCCTATGTTAAATTCCCATAGAAGCAGGCAGATTTTAATTTTTAAAGGCCAGTTCTTTCACAAATCTAGGATACTATGCATCCTGATAAAGTTCCCTTGGCTTCTGGAATTAAAATAGCCTCACATACCCTTGGCATGGGGAAATTGTAACATAGGGTGTGTATACTTATGCCCCCTGTATTTTAATGAAGAACATTTATTTATTTACAATACATTATTCATTGACAGAGAAAATTGGTGTCCTTAAAAGGTTGGAATTTCCTATACTTTTTTTGAATTAAGGCAATAAGATCAATTTCCAAACTTTTTTTTTTATTCCTCTTTTTAAATCAACTTTAGCATGAGTGTGTAAACTTATGCAAGCCACTGTCCATCTTAAATATTCCAGTGGAGCTAATACTGTAATAAAGAAGTGCAACTAAAAGTGAAATAGAAGGTTGTGTGTCATTATTTCTGCCACGGTGCCAGAAAGATTTCCTTGAAGTGTTGCAAGAAGTGGATGATGACCATGAGCTTTTGTTACTTAAGCGGGTGGCACAAACCACCACCTTGTATGTAGTGTCATGTGGTAGCCTCGCTAGCATGTGATCATCACCAGGGTTTGCAATCACTGCGGTTAGATCTCAATTTACTGTAACTTCCAAATCTGATGTAACCATATTATAATCTCAAACACACAATAATGGAAACACTGGCGAATAGAACCAGAGGATCCTCATTGTGTTTTCTTTTTATTTTAAAACTTATTTACACATTTTAGTGGGAAAACTATAATAAAAAACTGTTTACAGAGACATGGTTATAAACATGGTATTTTCCAACAAAGAATCCCTTTAAATGGATGATTCACCCAGGTTCAGAGCTACCCATAACAGAAAATAAAATATTTATGTTTTTTTGTTTTTGTTTTTGTACTTCACCCCCTAGGAGGGGGTTTACAAGGCAGAGATGGCCTTCGCAGCGACTCTTCTCCCCAGCGGCAAAGTCAGGTCAGTGATTGCCAGGACAACTCTAGGTTTGGCCAGAGCAGGCAGCTTCACCAGCTCAGAAACCTGGATGCACAAAAAGCCAAATAAGCATTATTTTTTTAAGAAACATGCATCATGTTGCTCAAGGCAAGTTTTAACTCTTGATCTGTGAACATTCTCATAGTTACAGGCTCCCACAAAACCATTAGGGGCATACACAACAGCTCCAGCAAAGTGACTTTTAACAACTCAAACACCAGGCTCGAAATGGCGATAGTAAACTGAGCCTTGGGTATCCTGCTCTGCCTTTGAGAAAAGGAAAGCTCAGATGGGCAGATCTGGAAGGAGGTGGTAATCTTGCCCCGTATGACCTCATAAGGGGCAAGGTTACCTCCACTTTCTCCGTTTTGCCCACCCAGAGAATTTGGACCACCCATGAGAGAGACACACCATGGCTTTCAAATAAGCAAAGTGGCAGTTGGTCAAAGCCACACCCCCTCACCTCCTCAAAAGCTACAGAAATGTTACATACTAAGGAAAGTTCATTGTGGGACTGGCTCTAGTGGCTGGAATTCTAAATGTACCTGAGTCAAACTTTAGTTTTAAAGCATAATTAAGACGATGTGATCATAGAAGTGCTCCTAGTACTCCCATTCAAAAGGCCATCTGACCCAAAACAAAAATATGGTAAGTGACGCTTCTGTCCTAATTATGCTTTTAAACAAAATTTTGACTTGGGTACATTCACAAAAAGTTAAGGTAAAAGCTGGGTTGCATTTTGGCGAGAGTTACACTTTAACTTGGAGCAAATTCCCACATGGATCAAATTCTGAGCGTGACCCTTGGAGTCTCTAACTCTCTGAGATTTTCTCTTTACCAAAGCACTCAATCCTCAAAAATGTCTTTGAAACCAGCAGAACAGACAAAGTTTATGAAGAAATTCCAAACTCTTTCCCAATTTCTGATGTAACAGCCAGTCATCGCCCTCCTTATCTTTATCCATCTCCACCTTGCCTCCCAGTTTCTTCTCCCAGCTCATAACTCACCATTGTAAAAGGCATGAACTGCAGGATGCTTCCACGACTTCCCTGCTCCAGGCACTCAACACACTCCTCCATAAAACTCTGTACAAACTGGGTGTGAGGTCCCGCCATCTTGGAGCCCAGGATAGAGGAAATGAGGAGGAAAAGGTTGGCTGAGGAGTAGAGAACAGTTGGTATGAATTGTCATGGTTGAAATAAGCACACATGTATGTGTTTATGGCATTTCCGTATACTGATGAGCAGTTCCTAAAACAGATGCTGGTTCATTTCTCTGTGCAAGGTGCAGGAAAAAAGGACTGTATGTGGACGTATAGCACTGACTCACCCAGAACTCGGTTGAGAGGGTCCCTCATGTTGACAGTGTGGAGCTGGGAGGCAGAGAGGGAACTGCTCATTGATCGGTCTCCTATGAGAGAACATGCAACGTAAGAAAACAGCCGAAGAAGTGTTGTTTTCATTATTTATTTTTTTAATTGAGAAAGTAAAAAGACACATACACAAAACAACAGAATGTCAACAAGGAAGTTAAAGTTAACCACGAAGTGTTCAGTCGGTGGTTAACAAAAAGGCCGTCTTGACTAAAGACAATGGACAAACTTTTTTTTTTTTTTTTTTCTTTAATTGGAATGGGTGGAAATCATTTGACTTTGGGTAAAATTCCCAAAGCTGAATGCTCATTACATTTGTCAGGTTGACAGCAGGATGATAAGAGTAGTTTGGAACCACAATGCCTCTATTGCACTCAAAATCAATCTTCCTCCTGTTGGTAAAGGGACTATATGTAACTTTAACACGTTTCTGAAACTGTGTGATCTTCCATCTGAAGATCATAAATGACCTGTAACACCAAACGAGATTCAGTGAAATAAACGCTAGTTTTATAAAGTTTTTATTTATGCCTTTCCTCAGGTCCGATTCTTCCCTGCAAGTCACAAAATGATTTACGGCAGGTAGACAGGGCTCTATTGCACATAGTCTGATGGATCACAGATTTTATCTGAACACTGGAAAAGCCTGTGTTAGTATCAGTCTCAGCCAGGTAAAAGGAGTTTTCTTTATATATGTTTTGTATTTACATTTTAGTTAAGAGTTAACTGATGTAGTTAAGTGAAAGACACTCGGTCATGCTTCCAACAGATGGAGATAATTAACGGTATTGTAAATGATTCAAAACCAACATCTTTAGGTATGTAATATGTCTATTTCATTCATAAAATACTAACGCGCAATGTGGTTGTACGTCAGTAACCAACATTTAATTACGTACCCCTTCCATTTAGCGTGGAACCACTTTATTCCTTGTAGTCCGTGTTTGTGTTGGCCTACTATTTTCTGTTCCCTTGTCCCCCTGTACCTGTGTAAAGCCTACTTGGGTTTTATGAAATAAGCCATATAAACCTAAGTTATTACTACGTTTGTTGCTACAACAACCCACTGCTTTGGCTCGTGACACAGTGACAGCGATTCACGATTTTGCTCACGATACATCCAACGAAGGCTAAATTACAGTAAGCGACAGTTGAAATGCAACGATGCGTCTGTAACTTATTCTCATATTGTAAATGAATGATTTTTTGTCTAAGCAAAACATTAATTGCAACTATATGACCTCCCCGTAACGCTAACTCAGTAATATACAGTGAGCAACACAGCACCGTAAAGAACAGACCTTTACATCTGGAAACGTGGTAAAACACTGCAAAGCGGCAGCTAAAATTAACACAATTTACTTACTAGCAACTTGCTAGTAACAGGGTCTTGAAAAACCATCTGTTATTTGCATAATCCTTAGCTCAGACTGACACAGCCACAGCCTTCACATTAATAGACTGACCTGGACTGGAAAGGGCAGCAGGCTCATCCTCATTGGAGCTGAGCAGACGCATGAGTTTAGAGGGTTGAGTGTCATCCAAGGGAAAGAGGCTGTTGTAGTCCTGCAGCCAATAAGTAATATGTTAGAATACTTTGGGTTACACTGCCAGTCAAAAGTTTGGGGTCACATACAAATATCCATACCACTACATTGTAGACAGAATATCAGCTGATCTGAGTGGGTGGCTGATCTTTAATGCAATATCTACATTGCCTATGATCAGCAACCATTCATCCAATGTTCCAAAGGCACATTCTGTTTACTAATCTGATATAATTTCTTTTTAAACTAACTAGAAAAACATCGGAAAAACATTGGAGATCCCTTTTGCAATTATGTAAGCACAAAATGTAAACTGAAAACTGCTGCCCTGGTTAAAAAAAACAATGCAACTGATTACAGCTGGTATTCTGTCTACAATGGCAATTTTTAAGTGGCTGGTAGTGTATGTGCAATTAAAAGGAATTAAACCAGAGTATTGACAATTTGTGTCATTTTCTCACACTGAAAATAGCATTACAATTAGTCACATTTTACTTTGCTTGAGTGACTGTTACCTCAATATCTTCTCGTTGCCTTTTGCGCTGACGAGCAGAGAACGAGCCTTTGTGGTGAGAGGAGTACGAGCTGAGTGCGCACCACACAGACAACCTGAGGAGTCATCGGAAGAGTAAAGTCAACACCAGATCCCGAAATACCATTGCCATCATCACATCAAAAGTATTAAGCTTCACTCACTTGGCCAGTGCCTTTCCAGGGGGGTCCGCCAGGCTGTGCCAGTGGGCTGAGTCTGTGAGCAGGTCGGGCAGTATGGTACCCAGCAGGGTGAGGGTGATCTGCTGAGTGTCCAAGCAGAAGATGCTGTAAAGTAACTCCACTACCCGATCGGCCCACTCCTGTCGAGTCTCCTTCAGCAGCTCCTGGAATTGGACGCAGTGCTCCGATTATACACATAATGAGTAAATTGACTGTCACGCTCTAGTTAAGGTCTCTTTGCATGGTTCTTTGATACCATAAGATTAGGTTTTCATTATCTTAAAAAGGTACCATGTGGGCCAATGTTTGATTGATTCTGATTTGTGGATCCTTGTTTTGATCTCACAAGTATTAGTCAATTGATAAAAAGAAAATTATTCAAATACTAATTTTGTTAAAATCGGTTCAACAGTTAGGTAATATTTCCTTATCTTATATCATAGCAAACTGAATATCTCAGGACCAATATATCTGAATATTGGTCAGAGAAATCAACACATTTACAAAAGATCACCTGAGGCTGGAATAAATAGTGATGGTCAATTTTTTTACACGATTAATCAAGAAAATAAACAGCAGACAAAATGATGATGAATGGTTAGTGGCCGCCTTGAAACACAGCTAGTGTGGCTGTTGTTGATCCTCGAGCTATCTGCACCCTTTTCTTGGTCCCCTACCTTGACCAAATTGTTTGTGAACCAGAAGACCCCGCCCATGTTGAGAAGACTCTCAAACAGATGCATGGCCCGGCTGTCCACCCAGCCTTTGCGCAACACAGTCTGGAACTGCTTGCTGAGGGCCACATGGATGGGGTCTTTGGCCGGCAGCAGGTTGCGGTAGGGGATCGGCTCCTGGCCCTCCATGGGGGGGCGCAGGGTCGCGGCCGTCTGTTGGAAGACGTCGGCACACATGTGCTCCATGATGGAACTCATAATAATCACCCTGGGAGAGGAGAGGACATTATTGTTAATTCATGTATTAATGGTCTGTGAAGGAGAACGCATAGGATCATGGGCTACAGTTGTAAAGTATAAGCGTGTGTTTCAGTTGTGTACCTTTCATTGTAAAACTGCAGAGTGTTCTCCCCATAAAGCGGTGTCACAAGCTGCCGGATCATGGTCTGTGGCTTCTCCCTCTCGTCCCTCCCTAGCATCCTGACGTGGGCCACAAGCCAGGCCACCGCACAGATTGCCATACTGCACACCTTCCCCTTGATGTTGTCAGTGATTTTCTACACTCAGAGAAATGACCCAAAAAGGGAAGTATGTCGTTAAAAGAATGACCGGTATGGTCAAAGGAAAGGGGATTCTGACTAAGACCGCATCCTCCCACGTTGCGTGATACAAAAACTTGAATGGATTGGGGGAAAAATGAGAAGTCTGCTACAAATCTTGGAATTTAGCACGTCACTGCTGTTGCAAGTTCTTACACATGGTTATTTGCCAATTTCCAGAGAATATGTCATGCTCACTTGACTAATGAGTCAAAACGCAAAAGTTCATGTAGTGGTTAAGGAGGATTCCGATCACCTGAGCAACTGACACTCAGGAAATCTCACAAAACATTTTCCAGTCACAGGAAGAGCATTAAAGTTGAACAGACCTGTACTGCCTCCACAGACAGAACGCCGTTCTCCCATGCATTCAAAACCTCCAAGATGGCTGCTGGTGTGCTGAGGCAGATTTCATGCCATTTCACCTGGCTGTCACAACAACAGATAACTGTCAGAGGAAGTTCCATATTTTGAGAATTCATTACATAACTGAAATGAAAATGAAATTAATAAAATGAAACCAAACATACTCTGCAGGTCTGATGTGGAAACATTTAAAGTCCTAGTTTATAAGACAACAGTGTGAAGCAGTGCCCACCAAATGTTCAAAACAAAGATCCAAAAGTATCAAAAGCAGAAGTCTAAAAAAAACTAAAACAAATGAAATGGAGTAGTTACTGTAAGAGTCACGTGCTTTTTTATTCCTATCACAATCACTATTTTTGAATGGCTAGGAAGTTTTAAGCATTCTTTGATTTGAATAGAGTGCCCGTCTGGTGCATTCATGTACTGCTGGGAAGCTCTGACATCCACTCAAAATTCAATAGTGCTACAATTACAAGCAATATTTATGTTTATTGTAAGGGTGTGACACTTTCAGTCCCTATATTAAGCATTTATAAGCAATATATAAACATTTAATAAATTATGTTTAATACATTGCGCAAGTTGCCTCTTAGCAAAGGGCTTTTATTGTGAAAGGTAAAACGGAAGTGGTGAGGCTGTAACACGCTGCCAATGACAATGTTGTAGTTAATTAAGAGTTTGTTGTCTTGGTTCAGACTTCGGAGCCTCCGTGATATGTTTTTATTACGTATATTCCGAACTCATAACCCTTGTCTACAGTTATATCTCGTTTTTTATTTTTAAATGTTTTTTTGTTTTTTTTACAATTGGGTTTTTCTATAATGTCATTCATTTTCTATAAAAAGCCTCCAGTTATACAGTAGGTGCCCACAAGAGGAATTATATGGAGAAATACATTTACAGTATGTACACTAACGTCTGCTGGCAAGTACTGTACATTCAATTGAGTTCTATAGCGTTAATGCATGTTTCTATTATATAAATATAAATGCTAAATAGGTGGGATCAAAGTGCACTGTTTGAAGAATGTGAAAATTGCTGCAGAGCTGAAATGAATGAATACACATGGTTTGTAAGGGAGGGAAATAAATTGCCATCAGTGGGGTAACGTATTTTAAGTGATTGAGAGTAAAGGGGATTATGCATGCACAAAAAAACAGTTCTTTAAGTTAAGAGTAGTCTGCAACTTACACTAGTTTCATCTCTGAGGAGTTATTCAGCAGGGTGACCAGGCTCTCCACTTTGCCAGGCTCTGGTCTGAAGCATGGGTGGTCTGGGTTAAGAGTTTTGCCCTCTTCAGGCATACATGTCTGCAGCCATGTTTCAAAGAAAGGTGTCTCCCCTGAAGGGCTGGGGTCTGACAGGATCACCTGGGAATGAGAGACACAGGGCAGCGGTGTGGTCTATGAATCGCTCTAGGCTTAATCAATTAAAATGGACACATGATATAGATTGAATCAATCTACTATTTTCTGCAGCGATGCTGCAGAAAATCTTAGGTCACTTCTACAAAGCCTTCTCTGCACATCGTGTGGCCTTAAGTTGAAAGAGCAGGCGGATTTCTCTGAAATTCACTTTGAATACTACTGTAGCCATTAACATCAATATGCTCTTTTTCTGAAAGTTTGAATTGACACAAACTAACCTCAGAACCATACGTCTGCACCACATGGCAGAGCATTAGGAAGGAGATGTCGAAGAGCAGGGCCCGTACTGACGCAGACTTGGCTGAAGGAGAGCAGGAAAAAATCCACAATGTTAGGATCTTGTTTAATATTAAATATGTCAATGAGGATAGAAATCCCCACATTGGAACATGTCACTCTTGCATTTGAACTCACATCCTTCGCCACTGATGTGCTTGGGAAACTCATTAAGCCTAGAACAAAGAGGAAACCCATTAAAAGTTATGAAACATCTTGTTAAAAGATCCACTTCTCAGGCCAACTGGAGTTTTCATCATTCCACTGGTATGTTAGTCAATATAGGACAATATTGACTATTTATTTTACCTTACAACTCTATTTTGCATTTACTCACTTAATGAACTTCCGGGCAAAGGATTTGAGTTTCCCAGTGGCTGCTGCTGCTGCCAAGAGCAGATCGAGGCTCTTCCCAGACAACATGTGTCCCAGGACCCCCAAAAGGCCCTCAGGCGACTTGGAGTGATCTGCATCTACTGTCTGATGAACAAGAAAGGAAGCGTGATGTTCATTTGTTCTTTTAACTAAAGGTGTGTTCATTATAGTTCTTCCACTTGTTTTTAATTGGCATATTAAATTTTTTTTTCTATGCATGTAACTTTGATTATCGTATTGTCATTTGCACTGAGATCAGACATTTTCACACATGTCCTTGATGTTATACAGTTTATAGAATACACTGACAATGCCCTGTGCAGTTTAGATTGGCTAATGGTGCTCTACCTTAAGAATATTGGTGACAGTTGGCTCAGCTCGCAGGATGAGACCAGGGTTAGGCTGGATGTTAGCATTTTCTGCTGTCTTTAACCTTGGGGCGAACTCCCTGTCCTCGGTCCTGAATCAAATGTGCAAGGGGAGAGGGACGGACAGGTAGGGGTAGACAAGAGACAGAGGCGGGGTGGGGGTTGGGGGATACAGTGTATTGTATGAAAATAGTGAACAAAACTTAATTCATGATCATGTTAACTAAAAGAGTTCAGATAATAAAGAAAAGAGCCGCCACGTGTGTTCATTGTGACACGGGAACGCGTACCGTTTTGAAGTGAGGCAAGCTGTATTTGAATCTGACAGCAGACCAAGCTTGTTACACTCCTGCAGGAGCATGCTGAGGCAGTCACAACTATGTAAAGAAGCGCAAGAGAAATGATAAGTATCATGGTGTCGGCTTACATGGCATTTAACTGGCTTTATCTTTTTTTTATCTAGAAGGTCTTACAATGAGAGTACAGGCAGTGAAGATGTTTGTGCCAATATTTTGGAGCACTTACTTGCATCTCTGATCAGCTTTGTCCAGCAAGGGTGTGAGTTTAAGTAAGTACTGAAATGCAATATTCACATCCTCCATGAAGTCCTGGAAAATACAATTTGCCATGTAACAAAAACTGATAGTGAAGGTTTCATCACATTACATTTCACACCACACAGTTATTGCTTTTTTTAGCCCTTGACTGCTTAGCAATACTAAAAACTCATGATTGTGTCAGTGCTCATTCATCTGTGACATCAGTGAGTCAATTGTTGTACCTGTCCTTTGTCACCCTGAGGATACTTCTTAAGGCGGAGCAGAACTTGTGGAATCTAGTATAAAGAAACAAGAAAATAATTTTGGTAAAATGTGGTTGAGTTGCACGCGCACAGCAACGATACTTCTGTCATTCTGTCACTTGTGCAGGATGTAGATCTGTTTACTTTATTTTGTCCTTATTCACTAAATTGATTACAGCATGCAAAAAAAAACTAAAGTCAATGTAGGCAAAAGAGAGTCTACTTAAGACTTATAAGTGGAAATAATACTGAAAATACAATCTTTAAAGTGGAAATAAACAAACTAATGAATTTTGCTCAAAATGGCCCGATTTTGACAGCATTTTAAAGTCAAAAGGACAATAAACACTCCAGACTAAGCAAAAAAAAGAAAGGCAGACAGAGGCAGATCACAAGTAGATAAAGGAAACAGTCCTCATCTTTGAAATGGATCTTACCTTGAGGAATGTGAAGGCAGTCCATTTGAGCTCCTCTGTGCCCTCTGGTGACTCGATGAGGCCGGTGAAGCAGGCCTTCCAGATCTCCAGGACAAAAAGAGGAGCAGGGATTCGCTGTGGAAGACAGACAATTTGAAAAGACTGCTGGCAAAAATACTAAAATATATACATACAATAAAGCAATCGTAATATGCTTGTGCATTAATTATTGCATGAAGAAACTGATAACTACAAGGACAAAGGCATAATGAGAAATGGCCTAACAATGAAAGACGAATGGTCTTGCAGAAAAATTTGGACTCTGCAGATTTGATTTGATCTTAAACTTCTTATATTCCTTTTTTTATTTTTTATTCTGAGCATGAAATACATACATCAAATACAACATGGACCACTCTGATAAAAATTACCTTACCGTTCACAATTTACTGCCATCATGCCATATTAATGTTAAGATATTTAAGAAGACTTTATTGATTCCCAAGAGGAAATTACATTTTGTTTTTTTACACATTACACGCAGGCCCGAAATACACAAACATGCACCGGATCTATACACATGAATTATTGGAGAGATGTCAGAGCGAGAGGGCTGCCAATAAACAGGCACAACGTGCCATTGGGGGCTCGGTGCCTTGCTCAGGGGCACCTCAGCAGTGTCCAGGAGGTGTACTGGCATCTCTCCAGCTAACAAAAGACAATCACTTTACTTTCCCTGGCAGTTTAAGGCAGATTTAACATAACATTTCTATGCCGCTAAATGTTCACCTGCATTCTCTTGATCATCATCAGCTGCTCCACCAGTGGCTGTGTCTCGCCTGTCAGATTCATAGTCCCTTCCAGCATGACGAAGGCGTGGACTGATGGGAAGGAGGCATGGAACCTAGGGTCACTCTGCTCAGACAGCATCAGGGGAATACTGAGGAAAGAGTGAAAAGTGAGCATGACAAAGATTGATTGTGATGTAGTTGATGTAGGCTAAGCAGCAACATGCAAAAGTTAAATTGATCTGTGTATTCAATATGCAGGAATAAGGTTGGAATCTTCACCTTTTAACTAGTGACAAGCTCTCCTCCAATTTAGTTCTTAATGTCTGGTTAGGGACACAGCCGAGGCCATCCGTCACTCTCAACACTGATTGCTCTACGCTGCTCCAGGAACCTTTGGAGGAGTAGCAGCAGAGACCCAGTAAGATGTCGGAACAATTATTTGTAATACGATTTGCAGAAATCTAATATAAATGGTAAGGTTTAGTCCTAATTTTTTACAGAAAATCACTAGTAACTAAAACTGTCTCTTAAAGTCAGAGCGATTCTCTTACCGAGGGAAACTCTGTGATAGATCAAATGTAACTTCAAGTTTGCAAGATTGTTTTAATGTAGCTTTGACAGGGGAGAACCAGAATCATGTTGAAATTACGCGCACGCGCACGCACACGCACACACACACACACACACACACACACACACACACAAAACACCTTGTTCCTCCAGCCGAGCGATGTGGACCAGGGCTCTGTTCTTGGTGCTATTCATCAGATTGTAAAGCCTCTCCTGGCAGGCTCTTAGACTGGTCTCTGTGCTAGCTGATGGACCCAGTTCTCTCAGCTTCTCACAGTACCAGGCACAGCCCTGCAGCAGCCACACTACCACTCCCAGCAGAGCACGACACAGCCCAATACATTCCTCTGCTTTCCCTTGACAGCTTCAGAGTTAGAGATAAGAGGCAGTGAGTCAGACAGCATTTAAATTAGAAGAAACTTATGTAATTTCAAAAACCAAGCTAACAGTTATTACTTAGCAAATGTGCAGGCAAGCAGTAAAGAATAAACCATTAGAAATACATCAAAATATTGCATGTTATTAAAAGGAAACAAGTAAGATATAATAACTAAATGTTCATTTGTGAGACAAGGTTGATCTAGGTATGATACAATCACTTTATTACCTTGGTAGCAGCATTCTTGTTGAGTTGCATGTTAACTGAGTGAAGTTGGCAATAGTCTAAGCAAGACTTAAATAAGAAAAAACCTCTTTATTTTGACATAAATTCTCAGCTTCATTAAATGTTATCTACATATCCCATTTAACACGTTTGTTAATAGTTACTATGCAATTATTGAAAATTTGCCCCAAATCACTGGAGATGATATTCTGAGACATAAATCTACATTTATGCCTACTAAAATAATTATGATTTCATAAGAAATTCTAAATTCATACAAGGCATAAACATCTAGCATTAACTTTCATGCGGTTATGTGTTAAATGTGTTATACAGGTAACCCTAAAAATGGAAAATGTTATATAACGTTACAGATGGAGAAGGAAAACACTGTTGTGGATAATTGCACAGACCTGAGACGATGGCAAAACATGTCCATTATCTCCAACAGTGATGTGACACACAGCTCCCGAGAAAAGTCATCAAACTATCAGAAAAGAGGCATATTAATGAAAACCTTGTATATTAAAGTAAATTGCATGATAGGATAATTCTGTGGAAAACATATAAAAGTATAAATTACCTTGCTGAGGGCTGTAAGTACACTGGAATAAGACACCATCTAAGGAGAGAGAAGGTAACATTCATTATGGTTTGACTCACTGCCCAGTTACCATATTTTGAATAACAATGCTTTTTCTCTCACCTGGGAACTTATAGCATATTTTAGGTAAGACAAAATAAGAGGGTTAGGAGAGGGACCAATCATTGCCTGCTCCATCAGGGCCTCTGAAATGCACAAACAGCATGTAAAGCCACAATTAGAATTGATAAAAAAGATAACTGGTGTAAAGAGTAATAATTAGCATGATGTCTAGGAAACTTCACTGACCTGCAAGGTTAAGATAGTCCCATGTTGCTCCTTTTGGAAAGTTTTTTTTTATGTTAATGGCCCACTGGTAGTCACTCCATCGTTCCTTCCATGCCTGTAGAATGGCTTGCTTCAGATTGACCACCTTCATCCTATTAAAAACGACCACCCACTCGTAAAATTAATTAACATTTCGAAGAGACAGCCATTAATGTTAAAGCTATTTCGCAGTAAACTTCTATATGCAATACGCATTAGCTTACTTTAGTTTACTGGCTAGCTAGCTACGTTATTCATTCATATGGCTTCTCGTTAGCCGTTAGCTGCCGATGAAATGAATTCAATCATACATTAAGATAAAGTTCTCTTGTAGGGTGCAAAAACACAGATACTCCACGGCAAATAAGAAACAATCCAGTCACACTATGTTATCACTAAATTACATGCTTACTTGACTTTTTCAGTTTTTCAAAACATAAAATATATTTGTCTGTAGCTCCTCCGCTTCACAACACAAAGAACGCCATTTTTGTTGTAAAAGATGTAGCTAAACGTTCATTGGTTAGTCTCTTGACGTCTCACTAGTCTTTTCATGGATTGGTTAGACAGTGCTGAACACTCAACGGCAGAGTAATGACCTAACATTATCACAAGATGTCGCACTTTACAAAGTTAAAAGTCAAAGCTCTGCACAATGTCAGGGAGTAAGGTAAGCAAAAACCTATAAAAACAAATTGTCAAACTAACCAAATAAAGAAACGTCTTATCAAGCCTGGCACTAGTTTAGCTAGCTCAACTGACATTTAGCCAGCTAGGTTAGGTAACTAGCGTTAGCTAGCTAATTAACTACGTTACTGAGTTCCAATTTAGCTAACTTAAAGTTAGCTGTCGTGAGACAAACGTGTTATATTGAGTATTACTGTCAGGTAGGGTTATTGGTAATAACATTAGAAATAACTCTCCTTCATTTGACCACTTATTTAGCTAGCTAGCTACTCCATAGCAGAAATGCTTTGTTGTCTTATGTAACCACCCCATTCAGTTATGTCAATCACAGCAGTTTTATATTTTTGTGTGTGTAAGTTCACTGCTTTTCTACAGGGTTTTTAATCATTTGTGTTGTGTCACACCTTAGAGGTGAATAGAAAAGCAACAAAAACATTTGTCTTTAAAACATTCAAGAGATCCTATACATACCAGACAGCATGTTAGAAATGGAATTTAATGTATAACTCCAGTTCAAAGTTTGGGATTGGTATCCTTGTTGAGAGGTTAAAACAGTGTTACCGTTAAACTCATCTAGTTATTCACAATAGAAGCCCCCCCCCCCAAAAAAAAACATATTTAGCTGAAAAGAGTACGGAAAGTGTTTTTCATATAAAATAATGTACTCAAGCATAATCTGCAGAGTATTTCTAACTGTCCCCTTTCCACTTTTGCAGTCAGTTCTTCATCATGTTAAAAGGGATATTGTTCTCCATATCAAACCAACCCCAAACCACTTATGCGAGGGAAGGTTCTGTATTGAGTCTGAGGCAACAAAGACCCTCATTCTGCCTGACACTGGAGACGTTGTCCTGGCTCGAGCAAGGTCTGTGTACCGGGGACGGAGTGATGCCAGCCAGTAAGAGATGATCCATGCATCCTGGCATAGTCTAGGTAGGCTAAGGATTGAGGGGAGATGTGTATGTGTGTGTGGAGGGGTACTTGCGGAGAAAGATCTTATCCCTTTTGCCTTCCACTGAGAGCTGTATTAGAGAAGGGTGCTGACAGATTGAGTCTACCCCCGGGGAGACCTGAGAGACAGTAGTCACAGCTCTGTGTCTGTTCTCATGACTTCACTGTTGGGACATACTCAGTTTAGCTGACTCTTACTTTTCTTTTCAGTTACTGTGTGGATTGCTTAAGTTTGAAGCTATTAGGAGTAGCTTACAATACAATGAAGCACGCTGGCATGTAGTTTATGCTCCTCCGTATCACCTAACAGTGAATACTTTCATTTAGGAATTTTTTTTACAGAAGGAAGATCCACTGTTCACAACATGCTCCGTTGAAGTATTCTTTTCAATCAGATGTTGATCGGTTTCTCAAATGTTTTTTTATAGGTGCTTCTGTGCACCACAAAATGCCTCTGAGCTCCATTGTACTGGGCATCAGTACAATACACTGAAACTATGTGGATTGTATTTTTTGTGTTTTAGTGTTAACTATTTTTCAAATCCATCATGGGAAATTGGTAGTGGACCCACTAAACATCCACCTGTAGGGTAGCACACACAGGCTGAAGGGGATAATCTTTCTGAAATAATAAATGTCAATACAGTTGTGCCCATAAGTTTATGAACCCATGTCAAAGTTGACTAAAAAGAGGAATAAAAAAACAGTATTTTGGAAATTGATCTTTTCAAATGAGGAAAAATGTCTTTGTGAATGAAAAATGTATTGTTAATAAATAAATGTTCTTCCTTAAAATACAGGGGGCATAAGTACACATACCCCTATGTTAAATTCTTATAGAGGCAGTCAGCTTTTTATTTTTAAAAGCCAGTTATTTCATGGATCCAGCATGCTCATATCTCAACCTTGAGATTGGCATGGTTTTTATTTCAGTTAGCCTAATAGCTGATTTGACTTGCATTGAGAGATGATCTTATGGAAAGTTCCCCATGCCTATGTCTATGTATGGTGAAGGGTAGGTAATGGTGTGGGGTTATTTTAATTCCAAAGGCCAAGATAACTTTATCATGATGCATAGTATCCTGGGTCCATGAAATAACTGGCCTTTAAAAATATAAAATCTGCCTGCCTCTATGGGAATTTAACATAGGGGTTTGTATACTTCTGCCCTCCGTATTGTAAAAGAAGAACAGTTATTTACGATACATTATTTATTCACAAAAAAATTGGTGTCTTAATATACCCTTTCAGTTTAGTACCCTTGTATTAGAAATACTGATTTTCATTTAAATATGAATGCTCACTTTAATAAGTTTCTGTTTGGTGTCATTTTATCAGCTGGTAGGAAAACCTTTACTAGATACTGTTTACAACCTGAGGAATGGTTAGAGATAATCAGTAACATATATTTGACAGAAAAAATCACATTCTCACATTGGTTACAAATGAACAAGTTAAAATAAGGACTGAATGGACCTCATATATACAACGACACAACCACTGGGAGTGCCATCACACTAATGCTTTTATAAAACAGAGGTGTGCCTAACGATCTATATCTGTCCTTGTGTTGTTTAGTTACTTGGCTATTGAATGGAATACTGCCAGGTCTTTAAACAAGTTTTCTTATCTTTTTCCTTTTCCTTTTTTACTTTCCATATGTTATCTGACAAATCTTTCTGTGGTAAATATGCTTTAACGTTTAGATACGTTGTTTTTATCAAATAGTTCTGAAATGCTTGTGCGATATAGAAGGAGATTTAGAAGGAGAATTAGAGGAGATACCTTAAGTCCATGTATTATCTACGCATACTTCCCGAACTGTAAAACAGTATTGCTATTGTGTAATATATTAAGAATAAAATGAAAAAAGAAAATTGTTGTTTTTAAAGGTTGGATCTTTCCTCTTTTTTTTTTTTTAAATTGGGGCATTAAGATCAATTTTTAAAAGATATTTTTTTATTCCTCTTTTTGGTCAACTTTAGCATGGGTTCATAAACTTATCAGCACAACTTTATAACTAATATTTTCATGACCTGTTTTATTTGTGCCTTTGAGCTGTTGTAGAACTGTATATTACAGTATACAGTATGTTGTTGGAGTGGACCTAATATACTCTTTCCACAGTACATAAATTCACTATCTTGCTCATTCTTCTTCTCTTTCTCTAAAACAGACTAAGGGCCTTTGGGCACACATAGGTAATTACCAAGGGTTGAGAGCCAGGAAATGAGAGTGGCCCCCTTATGTCCCCTCAGGTTGTCCATTCATGTTGCTTCATGAATCAGGATAGACTAGAGGCCCCTACTATAACTGAAAGAAGATAAGGCGCGTATATGTGTTACGTTTAATTCTGCCCATGACCTTTTTCTCAGAGCTCCAAATGACATCATTTTCAAGGGATGACTTTGTCATATGTCACCCGTTGGCCATACATCAAACGTTGGGCATACAACTAATTAAAAACTATAAAACAAGTCCTCACCCACACAGGTGTTTTTTTATTTTTTTATTTTCTTTGCCTAATTAGATTGCTCCTCAGGTGATGGAGCATGTTTGGCCATGCTTGATTCTCTCACCTGTCTTTGATAGTATACAGAGGTCTAATTAGCCAAGTGAAAACACCTGTGTGGATGTGCTGTGTTGAGCCCTTAACAGTTTTGATCGAGTATTTTTCTGAGATTGCTTAGCTGGATACTTACTACTTAATACTAGTAATTTGGCAAACATTAGCGTAGTAGAGTTTTTCTCTAAATTGCGTCGTCGGACCGTCTGATGAAGTTTTGGCACTCGGTCATTATTTACACCTGTGATTTTCCTATGGTGACGTGTTGGCATGCGTTCTTTTAAACAGGCCAATGTATTTACTTGACTAAGGGATAGGATGATGTAATCAACCAAGGCTACCCCTTTGTGTCTTTAAAAATCCTGTGTACATTTGCAGTCTGTTGATAGGTACTTGGGCACTGCTGACAGCTAATGGATAACACCAGTGTGGGCTCTTGGCTTATAGCACAAGAAGACAAGCGTGGGTAGTGGGACAAGGCTGTTGTGTCACGTCCATTTGGGCAACAGACTACAAAACATGTCTCAATCATTGGATACATTCCCATCACACTTGAGACACTTTTGGAGTGTTCAGAAAACACATATACCTCTTTACAGAATATGTTAAATGAATCATGTATGGACCAATAATTGATCTCTTAACAGTACTATATATTACTCACTTCATATGTTCATTTTGGATTCCAGTAATACTATCATACATAAAATATTTGCACCAGTATTGACTTTCTTTTAAAATCCGCTATAGTAACAAACATTTACAGTACATTTAACGGTGGAGTTATTTTTCCAATTACTTTAATTTATTACAATTTAGTGATATATCACAGGATCTAACTGGGAGTATTTTCAGCAGTTGGCCACAGATCCACATGCAACTTGACACTAAAGAGATTTAAGGCCCCTTCAACCCGATTTCTTCTAATTTTACTGTCATCAAGATTCCAAACCACAGGGAGTTTGTTTCAGCATTAATAATAACTAGTCTATATGGGCTGGCTGCCTGGCAGAGAGCCTGGTGAAGCCACTTCCTTGCATCCTTTCACATCCTTTAACCGGCTCCAGAAGTCTTCTTTAGGTGTAAAGCTTTTTGTTTTATATCATGTGAGCAATTGTGAGTCCAGGCCCCAGCTGGCTAAGTCAGCTGTTCCCTGGGTGTCAGAGAAGGGACAATCCCAAGGGATCCTGTGTGTCAACTTGCTGTTGTGTAATTTAGATCAAATAAAATATTGTGATGACGTAGAAAAATAATTTAAACCATCTATCTATCTATCTGTCTGTCTGTCTGTCAATCAAGCTTGTTCCTGGTCTGTTTCTTAGCTTCATGTATTTTTTTCTCCAGCTAGCAGGTTACGTGGCAACAGCCTCCATATGATAATTCATGTTTTATTTGCTGGAGCCGTGAGTGTACGTTGGTATTAATATTATCGATATTTGGATTGATCTGCCCATCACTACTTCTGAGAATGATTTAAAAAATAAAAGTTATTGTCCACCGATCTAAATAGGCTACCCATCACAGCTAATATCACGTCCTTGGGATTACAAAGGCTCGATGATGTTTGATGCCTCCAACGTCACTTTCCAGGCAGCTAACCCTAACCTTAAACCTAAACATAACCAATGCCGCGCTGCCTGGAAGGAGACGTTGGGGGGGGGCTTTGTAACACCATTAAAAAGCCACCATGCTATTACGGGGTCTAATTCTATGAAAGGACAACCACTAATCCTGAAAGCTTCACTTTTCTTCTACTTTTTGCGTGTGACACCAAGCCACACGAAGATGGACATACACTTGCCAAGCCATGTTACATAATATAACTTGGCAAATGCTTTCACCATAGCCTCTGTGATCCCAGTGTCAGTTAGGGCTGCTCAGCGCGACCAGTGGCCAGCATGTTAATCATCTGTTGCTCACTGTGGGCGATTTAATCTCCCCTACCGGAATTATTTAGAAAGAACTGATGGCAACAGATCCCATGCAAAGAATTCAGGACTATTCAACACCAGTCAAAAACGTGTTCTCTGGTACTGATAACAGCATTGTACTAGCAAGCTGACGGTACTTGCGTAAGTCTTTTAACTCTTTACTCTAAGGGACCCTGTTACAGAAATGCTATACATTTGATCATAGATCTATCATGTAGATGCCATGTATGTGTTTCCTGTTAACATTTTACTTTAATTGATTGTTTGTTGTTATTGCATTCCATATTGCAATTAATGTGTCATTCATCAAAACAATGTTCAGGAAATTGTTTTAATCCCATATTATATTTTACTAAAAAAAGACAAATTACTGCACTGTAGAGATGATTTGTTTTAGTTGGTCCAATATTACACAGTAGACCCATATTAGTTTCTCACAGATTGGTATTGTTGTATGAGTAGTTTCACATTGTCAGACCTTACTTCACAGCACTGCGGAGTAAGATCTGACTACACCACACATACATTCTGGAATTGGAGAAAAAAATGCTCTGGGTTGTTGCAGCCAGCAAAAGACAACAGCACATACATGCAGTAATACATGAGGTTCACACAATACAGGAAGGTGAGCAATTTAAATTAGATGGATACATGGTTAAATGTAATTTTCTCTTACCAGTGTATTGCTGTGTTTACTTTTTCCATAGCAATCCTCTCCAATTCGTCCCAAATAGTCCCAATTAGAGAGTAAATGCCATAAACATATTCTTTGTAAATCGTGCCTCGTTGCATCATCCAAATGTTCTTCAAAACTTGCCATTTTCAGCGTGTTGCTTGCTAGCTCAATTACTTATTTCGCGAAGGGAACAGAGTTTGAGAATGGCAACACACACATAGTGAAAAGGGAGGGACATCCTGTAGTGAGCCACGTGCTGGATGTCAGGTAATCCTGGGAATGTACTTTTGTTGATCCTTACTACCCTATGAGTAACAAGACAATTACACTACAGAAAAGCCAAATATATGCTTGTGGTGATTTGGAAACAGTGTCACCAATATGTAGTCTGTCAACCAGATTAACAAGTTGATTTTTAAATGTAAAAATAATTCTCACTTAGTACATTTCTTGGTCACAATTCTTCAATGACTGTAAGTGGCAGTGGTAGCCGAAAGGTAGAAGGAGCAAGCTTGTGACCGGGAGGTTGTTGGTTCAATCCCCAGGCAGACAGGATACAATCTGGGTGCGGACAGTGAGAGAGTAAGGTGCCCTTGAGCAAGGCCCTTAACTCCAACCGCTCCGTGGAGCTGCTCATTGGCCAGCAGACCAGACTGTTCTTGTACTGGGCAGCTTTCAGGTAGGAATGTGTAGCTTTGTGGATGTGACAGGTCGTCGTTGTAAACGGGAATTTTTTGTCAATCGAGTTACCCGGACAAGTAAAGGTTAGAAAAACGTAACCCATATCATAATTTTTTCAGTAATGTGTTTATGTTTGAAATTGGCTGATATATTATTCAGATTTTGTAAATCAGATTTCTTTATTTCTAATTGTCCAGTATTGGTTAAGCTCTGCTAAATAGTGTAAGACTTTGAACTTACAAGAAAACCTAAAAGTGAAGTTACTGTGCAATAGGCTTTTTTCACAGAAGACATTTTCACTTGTCATAATAGGAAATACACAGATGTTACTAATAACATTTACAAAGACTCGGTAATATTCAAGTATGCTGTGACAATGAGCCAGAATACACAATACCAGGACCCTGTGAGCAGCTTAGTGGAGTTAAAACATCCTTCTTTTTAGTCTTTACACCTGCGTTCTTCCTACTCTAACATGACGCCTTCAGTGAATTGTAATGCTTAAAAACATTAGGCTTTCATTAGTTCTGTGGTAGTAGAGGAATAATGATATGTCATGTGTTGTTACACCATTGATCTGACCTAGTCTAGCTGCAGGCCTCTTGCCCAGATCAGCTGGGCCATAAAGGCCTCTGGCCGCTGGTCGGTTGGGTGTTGCAGTGATTAATTGATGAGCCTTCTTGAATAGTTGGCCCAAGACCAGGAAGTCATCTGACTGTGGCAACTTCCGTCTTGGTCTCTCATCTAAAACCACCCCTCATGGTGACGTATTATTACTACTTAATCTGTCATTCTTCAAGCTTGAGGATGTCCAGGGTTTTTCAATAAATTTAATTTACATTTCAATTAAGCCCATAACTGGTGGACACTTTCAACAAAAGAGATGAAATCAACATTTTTTCACAATTAGTTTTTAATTGAATAATTTAAATGACTTTGAATTCAAATCAAAAGCCCAGTAGACATTTTGCTGGACATAGGAAGACTTCTACAGAGGTCAAAGGTTTTTCCTTTCATCCCTTTAAGAGAAATACCTGTTAAATCATGATCTGTGCTGAAATGAAACAACAGAAATTAAAATCATTGAAAAGTGAGGCAAGAGTCATATCTTCGCCTCTCAGTAGTGATTTCCTTATTCTGATAAAAACAGATAAATATTGGTTGCTGTATTCTATCAAAAAGAACTTTGTATAAAAATAAGCAGGTTTGTTCAGCCCGGCTGCTCCCTATTATACTTTTTATATTTCTATGCTTTTTACACTATAAACTTTTATATTGAGCTAAAACATGTGTGTTACTTTTTTAAGGGCTCAGGTTAACATTAAAGCTAAAACAATCTCCAAAATTATTATTCAGTAGAAATGCTTCACCTTTTTATTTTATTTTATTTTTTACCACTGAGTAGGAGAAGAGGCTTCACACATCAGTGGATAGAACCTTCCCAGAAGGCAATGAGGATAATAAATATTATGGGTTGGGTACACTTCACTTATCAGCCAAAAAAATGCTCTTTATATTTTACTACATCCCCCAATTTCCAAAAAAAACTACCTATAATGACTTCTAGTTAAATATTAGTCATAGTGACCAACATAATGACCACTTTATGGTTCTCCTCTGTGTTATCATGTTGTAGTTCTTCACCATAACCTGTAGCTTTCCTTCTTAATACATATAATCTATGTTTAAAAGTTAACTAAATTTGTTCCAAAGGGACATGACATCTACGGTTTTAGTGAGGTAACAGATAAACCGTTTTTTTGTGACACAATATAAACATGTTGAGGTACTTTAAATGATAAATTCTGTCTAGGCATCTAGAATAAGGGATCTTTTTTAAATGCTTTATCCATGCCAAAGAATAAAAGCTATTCATGCATTATAATTGTGTCTCTTAAAGTACTGTATGGTAAATGATTGAATCTATGACTACAACTTAAATGTTTAGTTTGCTTTCATTATTCTATTCATTGAACAGGTATTTGCTTTCATCAATGGCGTTTATTTTGGAATTATTTAAGTCTGTAAAGATAACATTTGCAAACTGGAGACTCAAACACCTTTTTGGAATATGATCATCTATTTACTAAGATCAGTCTACACTGTTTTTGGAACATTACTTTGGAAACAATGACTTAAAAACTTAAGTCTGAGCTGCAATCAATATTTTGGTATCAAATCTGAGAACTTATATTCATACAAGTACAATACAATCTAAATAATGCAGGGTCATTCTCCTCACACCATTTCTTTCATTTGTTATCTTTCAATCAATAATATAAATATGCATGTTCAGTACATTACAAGAGAATCATTAAAATGATGCATACTAAAATGAATTCAGAAAGGTGTGCTTGAGGTTTTATTGCTTTCATTCAGACCTTGGTCTTAACTCATCGTGTTAGCATATTGCCAAAATGCATTTAGCTGTCTACAGTATGCGATGTTTGTAAATGCCAGAGGAATCAATATAAGGAGTGAAGGAGGAAGCTTTTTACTTCTTCTTTATTTATTTTACTGTATCTAATTTTCTGTATCTGTGTGTACAACATTGAAAGGGAAAATGGGTTTGTAGCCAAATTTAGTGTTGCACACATTCACTTCATTCTTTAGTTTAAAGGATACATTTGTCATATAATAATTAAATAATATGTTGTCATTAGTCTATAACCGGGGTAAAATTTGAAATATAGATTGCCTCTGTTATTAATAATGTAAAGAGCAGTTAAATCTATTCAATTTGGATGTTAAATGGATAGAAATGTAGGGCCAGCTAAAGCTGACTAACACATTTGGAGCATTCTAACCCTACTAGCATAATGCAAAGCGTTCTAGACACATTTGCCCTTATAATGCTTCTTCAGTTAGCATTTGGAATGGATTCATGTTGGTTGGTTAGAAATAATTCTCATTCTTGCATTCATTCTTCTTCCTGTTTATATTTTAAAGGTTTTAGCAATATTTAGTTTTTCTAATTTCCCGTTAAGTATTAGATATTGATTAAAGCAATGTCATAACAATTTATTCTCACACAGAACTGAATAGGATTTCTGGCCTCTGATACTGTTAACAATATGCATAGATTAATTTGTAAGGACAAAAACATTGGTGTGGTCAATGTATAACTTGTTTATAAATGTAACTACCAACATACAAGTTTTAGTTTAACTTAGCTTATTAGATACTTTTTGTTGTGAAGGTAAAGGTACCATTTCAAGAAGCATTCTTTTTTGGAGTTACAAATTGCTGCTATTAAGTTATTAATGTGATCAATACAAACTTGGATATTGCAACCTGTATCCTGCAATGTTAATTTAAGACAGTCTTCTATTTGTGCTTGTGTTTTGTTTACCTGACTATGTATCAATGTGTTTACTGTACATGATACATGATATGTGTAGGCCAATGCAGCCAAAAATCATGATGTCGGTGGCTTGTAAGATGTTTGTTTTTAAGATAACGTTAAAATATGAGGCATTAAGAGATTGCAAATAGACTGTTCCTCGAAACAATTTCATTTCTGTTCAACATAATTCCTTATGTTCTTTATAGTGCAATTACTTTGCCTACTCTGCCTACATTCGTAGATTTTGGGATCACACCAATTCTAAAATGAAGGTGTTGAATTGTGTTGTTCTCAGTGGCTCACGGTCAGATGTTTTTTCACGTCTTGTTGCATCTAAACGCTGCGGTGCGCGGATTTTCAATGTGTCAATGAACACAGGTCCAGCAAATTACAACAATGCAAGGAGAGCTCAAGAATAGCCTTGCAACAAGTTTAAAAAGCAACTTCTATTTTTTGAAGTGTTTTTGGAAACTGATACAACACACAAAACATAACTTAACTAAGCAATGTATTTACACCTAAGACTTGATTATAAGGTTTTGTTATAATAGTTTTTGATGCATCATTGAACACTCAACTCAAAATGACCATGTGAAAAAAGATTCAAGTTTCAGTTAAGGAAGAAGGTCTTTCCCTAGCCTTTTCCTTGATTGTAGACATTCCTTACCACAATTTTCTAAGCTGTGTACTCTTGTTTCCCCCATTTCTTCCAGCAAAGTCCCTTTTACTGTTGTCTTATTTATTTCCCAATCTTTCACAGTAATCAGCTTTTCCTATGGCACTTTGCATTGTTCTGCATTTTTACCCTTGGATAAAGTTATTGAATGTTGACCCAGGGTCAATGGGTAGAGGTCATATTTCCGACTCTCTACGATATGACCTTTGATCCAGCACCCTGGTGGTCTGTAAGCGTTCAAACTCATGTCGGCTGTTTCGGTCTGGACTGAGGTTGGCCAGTGCCCTGCTCCCACCACCTACATCCTCCTCCTCATCATCCCGGCTTAGGAAGGCCAGCTCATTTTCATAGCAGAAGGAGTTAGAGCTGGGGACTAAAAATTTGTTCTCCACCATGTCCTTGGCACTGCAGCGGGGGGTGGACGGCACCTCGTAGGTTTTGTGAAAGTGAGAGTAATCCACCTTGTACACATTCTTCTCCTCAAACAAGACCGGTTCGAAACGGTGACCCCAAAGGACCTCCGAGGCCAAGTAGGAGCTACGAGCCTGTGTGGTCATAGCGGTGGCTTCAACCATCCCCTCCAAGATGACAACAATCTCAAAGTCTGCTGTCTCCAAGTCCTGTTTGCTGATCCCAAATAGGGGGCTCTCCTCATCTATCTCATGCAGAATAGTGATGGGCGAAACCAAGAAAATCCTGTCCAGGCCTTTATCAAAGCCAACATTAATGTCTATCTGGTCTAGAGGAATATATTCCCCCTCGTCAGTGATCCGAGGTTTGATGAGCTGTGCCCTGACATGGGCCTCTACAATGTGGCTCTTGCGAAGGTTCCCAACCCTCCACATGAGGCACAGCTTTCCGTCCCGCATGGCAATGACAGCATTGTGGCTAAATAACAGGGTTTGTGCTCGCTTCTTCGGCCTCGCCATCTTCGCCATGATGGCGCCAATCATAAAGCAGTCAATGATGCAGCCCACTATGGACTGGAAGACCACCATGAAGACAGCCACTGGGCACTCCTCAGTCACGCAGCGATAGCCATAACCTATAGTAGATTGTGTTTCAATGGAGAATAGAAAGGCAGCCACAAATCCATTGACTTGTAGAACACATGGAGTGAAGTTATCATCTCCGGCGGGATTATCCAGATCTCCATGTAGTAAAGCAATGACCCAAAAGGCTAAGCCGAAGGCCAGCCAGGAGATAACAAACACAAGAGTAAAGACTACCAGCATCCATCGCCAGCGAAAATCGACACATGTGGTGAAGATGTCGGCCAAGTAGCGCTGTGACTTATCTTCCATATTGGCAAACTGCACATTGCACTGGCCATTCTTTTTGACGAAACGGTTGCGGCACTTGCGGCGTGTGTGGATCTTGCCATTGCCAAAGCCGTTCATGCCATGCATGGTAGTGAGGCGAAGGCCCTCTTCCTCAGATGACACAATGCTGTAGCGGTTAAGCCTCCCCACACTCATGCTCCTGGCAGCGCTTCCAGGTGCAGGGTCAGAGCAGAAAGGCAGGCCTGGAGTGATTGAGGCCTTCACAGCTTGATCACTGGCTAAGCTGCATTTTAGGGAGTCATAGACAGGGAGATGGGTGGGAGCCTTGCGCTTTAATCCTATTCCTGTATGGAATGTTAGAAGAGGAGAACAATGTGAGTGTTTTTCAGTGACACAATGGTCAAATCACACTAAACCTGTGTAAGAAACATCACCAAACAACAACCATGAAAGCTTTAGGAGACTGAGAGGCAAAACAGTATAAAACATGCATATATTACTCAAATAGTTCTGATACTGGCCCAAAAAGAAGACCACAGATATTAATAGATACTTTTATTGAAGGAGATTTCTGTCTGTTAGAGTCCAATTGACCAAGTCACAATCATCACTTAAAGTTTTCTACATGTTCTATTTGAATAAAAATATGCTTTTTGTTTTTGATATTCTAGATAAACCTGCATCAGATTACCTTGATTTTGTATGTCTGACTATTTTATCATGTATTTAATGTGGTTGCTTGTTTAGTATAAGGGTTCCCAGTAACTAATGCAGAAACAGTCAGGAGGCAACAAAAGACCAGCTTCTAATAAATTTGTCCTCTTGCAAACTTTGATAATGAGTACAATAGGAAACTACAGGGATTCTAATACTTGCATTAACAGTACAGTTTTACAGTATTGTACCCTGTTATGATTTGATAGAACACTTTTGAACCCGTCTTACTTTCCAGTACAAGGTTTATACTGTTAGTATCGTAATACCAACTATGTCAGTTATTCACACTCTTTCTCCTCGCCATCTTGCTCTCTTTAAACATCACGACTCAGTATCCAATTGGCCCTCACTGAAGGGTCCTCATGTCTTTTGATGTCAGCTCGGTAAGTGAAGAGCTGGCCTCACAGCCGATCCACTTCTTTCACATGACATTTCCTGTGCTTTTCTCTTTCAAATTATGAAGAAGGTTGGCAGTAGAGAAAAACTAAGTCATCACCTACCAGATGTTTTTATTATTCTACTATGCAAAAATTTACCATTATGTGAGTCACTGCTCATATGGGTGTTTTAAAAAATGAGGGCTGTAATTTTTTAGACCTACCAGCGATAGGAAGGCTATCACGTTAGGTTTTATCACGTGTTAGTTGTATTTATAGTTCATCAGCAGCATGCCATGCAGTCATCACACATGCAACAATCTGCGCTCTTTCTTTTGTGGTCTAAGTTTGCCATTGTCCTTTCACTACAATACCTTTGCTAGGGGATATGGGGTTGTGTGTGTATTTAAACATACTCCTTTGGGATATCTATGTGTGCCACTTATTCCATGGACATGCAATTCCAGATGCTGCATACAGGGATGGAGAGCAAAGCACTATTTATATGACCCCATTCTGTACAATTTTCAGGATTAATAATCATGTTTTGAGGATGCAGTACATTTCTAGCACCTTACCATGGTGCTCCATAGTTGGTAGTACATTTATCCCCTGTGCAATGCCCTGTGTTACATATTATTGTCATTACATTGTGGAACTTCAACTTACAAGAATATTAGGACTCACACATAGAATCATACACTTGATAATAAATGTAAGTTTTGAATGTAATGAATCTGCAATATGTCAGAAGGGCTATTCAAATGATTCTCAGTCAGGCAGCAGATAACCTGGTCCTTGCGCTGGATGTTGAGCCTCAGGCTCAAGGAGTTATGCCCATTGGGGCTAGACTAAGGCCCCTCTGGGTGCAGACAGCTTTTATCGCCTGGCCACATCCGTTTTGTGTATGCTGTCCTGATTTGGGCCCTGAAGACTTGACAGTTCACTCATGTGCATTCCCAAATCCCGGATGACCTGCCGCCTGCCCCACACTCGCACTAATTCCATTTTCCCTCACACTCTTTCAGGTGAAGGGTTCTTCTGATCTGGAGCCAGATTACCTCATGCACAATCTAAAAACGTTCCCTTAGAGGTCAAACCCATACCTGTATCAGAATAACATACTGTGACTAAGTGTTGTGTTCTATTTTTTACACGTTTTGCTTTTTGACAATACCACACTACTACTGCTTCCCAAAAGCACAGCTGTTGATGCTAAAAATAGGATTCGTACTTCTCATTTCAAACATGTAAATCTGTAAATGTGTCAACCAAACTGGGTTGTCTCGTACTTTCTAATTTCACATGATAGTTTAATTAAGTATTAGATGTGCTACGTATATTTGCTCAGTGGCTCACCTGTGTAGTGGCAGGTGGGCTTGGCTGTATGGCATAGTAACTACACTGACTGCCTTATATAGTTGAGATGAATCTCAAGCCTGAAAGTCATCTCAGCATTTTGCATTATACATCTTGGTCTCCACACTACATGCATGACCTGAGAAGCCCTACACGGTGCACAGTCTCCATATCATACTGCAGTCGTACAGTGTCAGGTGTCCAGTGAATTGGTCAAATGAAAGTAAAACCCCTCCCTGCATCTAAGGAGTCATTCAACAAGTGCCTCAGAGTCTCAACCCATACAGAAACCCTTTGCCGTTGCTACACTGGAAGCTCCTTAAATCAGTGTGTCCGTCTGAGAGGTTGTACATGTCATGTTTTTATTGTACGTGGTGCTTGTCACCAGCTTTTTGACTTGGATTTGACACTAGTCTTTACTGTGCCAAAAAGTTTGACATTAGATTAAACAACGTGACAGCTGAATAGCTATCATTCCTAATTACCTTATTTCAAATTAATTAGAGGTTAAAGGGGCAATTGGTAGTTATTTAGCTGTAGTACAGCCATTAAAGGTAGAGCATACTCACATGTAATTGAAAGCCTGGTTGTATAGATGAAAAATAGGCATTATATAAATAATGCCTATTTTTCATCTGTACAACCAGGTATATATGCATACACAACTGCTGCTTTAGTGCTGTTGTACCAATGTAAGTCAACCTGTAATGTAAAGGGTAACCACACACCTAAATTTCTTCCAAAGGATTATGTTGTTACCCACAAATTAGGTTTTTTAAAACACTGAAACATCTAAGCAATAACTAAATATTAGCTTACTGCAGCTGTAAAAGCTGTGTAGATATAGCTGCTGTGTAGTTTTAGTTTCTGTATTGAGAGACATGTCAATCAGTGTGAAAATTATAGCAGGTTCAAGTCCTGATCTTTGTGTTTATATTGGGCTCATCAAATCTTATATGAGATGCTGCATGAAATGAGAGCTCAGAAAGAGGCCATGAGTAGTGTATTGTTGTGTATATATTATTATCTTGTCTTCCAGTTGAAACACTTTGAGTTTAGTATACATGACTTTTTGATTAATAAGGCAAGACAAGGAAAATGATTTCCACCACAGCCAATAATTACATGAATAACCTTTTGTGACTTTGTCTGCTCTGTGTGTTTTTGAGGAATTAAGAAGAGTTTCTAGGGGAGATGACACTGCTGTTCAAGATGAATAGAATGAATAATTGGATGTGCAAAATAATGGAAGGGATTGGGGGGAACAATGAGGTGTAGTGGGAGAGGGTACTTCATCTCAAGACAAGCATGTAGGAAACTGAGCTCAACCACTACGATCCCGGCCCACCTCCCAAGGCCATTGTGAAGGAAGCGCCGAGGCTCAAATGTCATTGTATTTTCCTATAACTCACCACGCGGAACTCAACTCGTCTCAAGTAACCTTCAGGTATTTTCCTATAGAAAGTAACACCACGTTACCATGCAGCAATGTTGTCTCATTGACAGTGTGTTATAAAAACTAGCTCACTATTTTTTGCAAATACTTTGCAATAACTGGCACTTTGTCATTTCAAAGGTTGTTCGTGGTTCAGCTACTCGTAAAAAGATTAATAAGTTAGAACCAGACAGTAACCAACCCTGGAGGCTGTAGGATCCGGTATGTAGGCCATCCCCTGTGCTGAGATGTAATCTGAGGTGGTTAAAGAGAGAGGTGTTGATTAAAAAAAAAAATGAATCACATTCTCACATTGTTGTAAAAGCTGGTATATTAAATGCAAGTAGAACATAATCTGTAGATTTTTTCTAGCTGCACCTGTAGCTTTTCCACCTTTCAAACACCTGTTTCCCATTGATTGATTATTCCCACATGTGAGCGTCTCACTGGGCTTTTTTGATCTTTATTTGTGCAGTTTTTCAATTACTTGTACCCATTCACAAAGGCTGAATCAACCATATTAAAACTGAACTCTATAATTTCCAATTTTAGGTGACACCTGTTGGTTAGAGCTCACAAGCTTAGATACATTACTTTTAATACAGTGCTGCTGTATGTTATTGAGTCGTGCAAGAAGATCGATATTACTGTAGGTTTTCAGTGTGTACTACTGCATGTTAAATATCCCTTTTGTATGATAAAAGCGAATCAATCTGAACGATGCTGAGATGAAAAGCAGGATGAGGTCATTGAACTGTCAGGCAATGCTGCATAATCTTCGTTCTCGTCACTCTCTGTCTCTTTTGTACCCTCACATCAGGGATTTCTTCATACGCTGATAGAAAGTACAATGCCTGAAGCAACACATTTATCCATTAATACCTGCTCATGTCTGTCCACCAGTAATATTATACTATCTGACATGCTGTGGTTAGGTATCAAGGCATTTATTATTAAGATGTTTGTTGAAGATGAATAGAGAAGATGTAATGCAGAAATTAGCATTTGTTTACATTGACTAAATTTGTGATTCCACTGGAATTGTCCTGGCCTAAAATAGTTTTTATTATGAAATTAATTTCATTTCCATCATTAATTAGATGATCATATCTAAAAAGTAATGACAAATTCCCATTACACTGTACCAGATTTAAAATTGCTTGTATTTATCTGATTTGTGGTCAGTTTACAAGGATTAGCAACATATAGGAAAGCAGCAATTCTCCAAAATGTTTTTTCATTGCATTTTTATCCTCCCCTGTCTTAGTGAACAAGCTCTGATATGGATCAAGACGATCTAGAGACAAATACCACGTTCTCTTAGATTCAAACATCATTGACTGTTAACTTCAGGAGTTGATTTAACTTAATACTTTCTAAGGTTTGTTTTTGTCTGCCTTCTAGTTACCATTTCTTTTTCTTTGTTTTAACCCTGGGAGGCTCCCGGGAGCAAACTGAAATGTTACTAGCATGGCCTTCTTGGCCATTTGAAAATGTAAGATAAAGACGAACGGTGTTTAACCCTGCAAGTCTTAGGGTGGCAAAATCAACATCATTTAAAATATGTGTGTATCTTTATTCAACTGAACGGCTTCTGCTGGAATACACCTATATACTGTGCACTTGTAAAAGTATGTGATCAGTAACCCATTAGTTGCTGTTTTAGCTCTGTACTACAGCTTTGTGGAATTGAAATGAAACAACAAGACTACGGCAATGACTTTCAGCTTTAATTTGTGTTGCTTTTGTTTACATCAGATGAATTTTCATGGAATTTAAGCACTTTTCATACATTTTCTCCCAGCTTTACTGGTTCTGAACAACTGTTTAAAAAACAATTTATTAATCTATTGTATTAGATGTGTAATTTCAACATGACTGTTGATCCCTGAGAGTATACATTATAACACAACAGACCAGTGGCATCTAAACAACTATTGATGTGACAATCAGGCTGAAAGTTTGAGGTGAACTTTTCTGTCCTTCTCTTACCTTTATTTCTACCTGTCCTCCCCCAGGCTGCAGAAGTAAAAGGTGGTTTCTTCTCTCCCAGTCTCAGTATTAACCAAACTGAGGCATTCTTTGAATCTGCCACCGCAGCTGCTCCTTTCTTGTGTGTTACTCTAATACTGGAGAAAACCACTCCACCATCTTCAGCACAAGGCACAGACCCCCTTTAAATTTCTTCATCCTTGCTTGAACTCTTGTCTCTCTCTTTTTCAGGTGCTGTTGCGAGCGCGGATGAAACGGTCCAGGCTGAATTACACCAGAACCTCGGGCCAAATCACTTTTGCTCAGTCAGTGCCGGATGTGCAAAACAGGTATGAAACGTTTAAAGAGGATTATCCCAGTGAAAATTAAGGTTTTTGTATCTCCATTTTCTGAGGCAATTTCTTCAGCTGGTCTTCTGCTCATCCTTCATCTTTATGAAGTCTTCCCTTCACAGTTGCCATACAATTGTACAATATTCACTCACTCCTTATTAACGGAACAGCTCTCTCCATCAATCTTTGCAATCTGATCTAGTTGGACTGCTGCTCTCTCTCTCTTTCTCTCTCTCTCACTCTCACACTCTCTCTCTGACTATTTCTTTGCTCTCTCTCTCTCCCGCCCTCTCTCCTCTCTGTCTCTCCCTCCCTCCAGTGGTGTCACAGAAGCTGCCATTTGCAGCCTCCCTTACTCCCTCTCTTTTATTCTCCTCCACTCTCTCTTGTCGTCTCTCTTCCTCCCTCCCACATCATGGCACTACCAGTTGACAGCAACTTGATGCACAGATGTATCACTCAGAACACAAGCAGACAATCCACCATTGTATTTGATCAGATGTCAATGAGAAGTAAATGGAAGCAGCATTATGCATATGAAAGGCTTTCACAATTACTTCCCACATAAAATGAACTGCTGCCTTTTTTAGTCCATCTGCCCTGCTTTTACTCTAAGATAAGTCCTGTGATTCTACTACTCACCGTCATAGTAAAGAGCTAGTTATTGTGAGGTTGTTTTTTTTTTAGAATAAAGCAAATTCACAGAGCCTTTACGTCAGGTGAGAATATTGATTGTTTCACCATCGCAACATGAATCGGAGCAAATCTTCATGTATCTTTTTGAATTGCAACAGTTGACTGCCATAATGAAAGCTTTAGTGTGTGCTGTGCAGTGCAGAGTGTATGGATAAACAGTGTCATACCGTTAGATGCTGTATCTCAGTGCAGACTAATGCCTTTCACACTTGTCACCAAAGACTAATTAACAACATTTGACCCGAGGATGTATGTCTGTGCTTGTGTGCATGTGTGTTTGACAGTCTGGCAGTCGCGCCACACCAGGACTCCTGTGTCAGAGGAATTGAAAGTGAAGTATGCCAATCACTCTTTTAGTCAGCTCTCTTATTTCATCACATTCTTTAACGCTATTCTACATGTAAAGTCTTCTAGGAAAACTCTGTTAACTCGCATGGAAGAGCTGTTTTCAGCATTAACAGAGAATTATTGTTTTCGTGTGTCACCATGCTTGTGTCTCTAAAAGATTCTTTTGTGCATCTGGTTTTTGCCTTCAGTTGTTGTTACTGCAAGGAACCTGTAGCTTTCTCTGCATTGCCACCACTGTGAAGTATATTATCGTAACCCTTGACAGCTTCAAAGTGTGACATTATCCTAAGAGCTGAGTGCCTGCTTCCCTTTTCTCACGTCTTTTCAGAGAGCCAGTCATCAGTCAAATGCTAAAAGAGATGACAATTAGCATGGGGGGGTGGGGGGGGGTGGGGTTCTAAATACAGCCATACTGGCCCAGCCCCAGCTTTATCACTAGTGATTCATCAGTCCAGGAACCTTCGCTTTTTTTCCTTTTTTTCTCTCTGCACTCCTATTCTTTCTCCCTTGCAGCCTCTGATTTCGTACTTCTGAGGGTGATTTGCAATAGCCTGTGTGTGATCATCACCAGGCTATTGTGTTTGGCTGTGGACTAATGGAGCTCAAAGCATCCTTTTCAAGCGCCTCTCGGTCTGTGTCGGCAACAGGTACTGTTCCCGTTCCTGCACAATGTAAGGCTTTGACACCGTGGCGCTGCAAGCCTGTAGAACAGTAGATCACAAGGTTCACACATCCAGACTGTAAACCTTGTTATGTAACTGCACCATAATCACAGGTGGCAGCTCACATATCCTTTGCATGTGTGTGTCCCAGGGAGATGGCTAAGTGGGTTTTGCTCCCGCTTCCATGGCTAGAGGTATAACATATTTTTAGTATTTTCAGACCAATAAGAACTGGTAGAAATGAAGCAAAGGCATCAAGGCCTCGAGGCATCAAGCATGCTTTAGAAAATCTCACTGCCCGCAATTGGATCAATCACAACAACACATGGGGTGACGTATAGCGGCCCATATGCTTAGCTACCAGCGGAGCTAACTGGTAGATCAAACTGTCGTCATCTGTTTACAGTTAAGGAGCACCAGTACTCTGTGCCAGAGTATCTCGCTGAGCAAATTCAAATTGTGCTCTCGCGAGAACTTTGGATATCCAGGGTACCTTTTACAGCATTTGAATGAGAATGCCTCCATGCAATACTTTTCAGGAGAATAATTAAAATTATTAACTTAGAAACTCAAAAAAGAAATGATTTATTAATTGGCAAAAACATCACAAAGGAAAGGATGCATCCCATAGCCATATTGAACTGAAAGAAAATCCCCAAAACATATATGTATGTAGGATGTTTGAAATTCAGACTTGATGTGGAAATGAGACAAAAAGAAGTGTCACACTGAGGTCATAAATGCAGCTGAGCAGAGAAAGTGATGCAGACCGAGAGTTGGAGATAGTGTGATCTCTCCGCTCCTGCCAGTTATGCAGAAAGGTGTAATTTGTATTAATCATAAGGGCTCTAAGAATAAACTTTTCACAATCTTTCTGGTGATAATGATTGTGGCCTTTCATCTTTTCAATGACGCTCACCTAAGGCAGACACTGCACACGAGTTCTGTTGAATTATTCCTGCTGACTCTCTCCATTATAATCAAGAAATGTCATTTAAAGGGTTTTGACAGACAAAGGGAAATGCATATGAAATATGTGCTGTGTCATTAATGTGTAAAGTTAATGAACTTAGCGTGTGTATTTTATGTGTAAAGATTGTTAAAGGTGCCCTGCCACACAAAACCGTTTTTACTTGCATTGTTTTAAACATGGTAGGTCCATATATGTGTTTGTTATGTTGTGAATGTGAAAATGAACTGCTGCCTCCTCTGTCAGCTCCAGCCACTGAAAAGAAATGAGTGGAGAAATCAGGCCGATTACAAAAGCTGGTCAGTCTGAAGTTACGTTGCCTGATCTCATTACTATTCAGGAGCTCTCCCAGTTGCACTAGGTAAAGGATGCTGATAGCCAGGCTCTAATTGGCTAGCTGTTAGCCAATCAGAGTCAAGCAGCTTGAGAACTTGCACAAATCGAGCTGCGTCTTCCTGCAGGCTTTCTATACCACGCTAGAAAGGCTTGAAACAAGGTAACCGAGGCATTTCTTCCACAAAAATGTAACAGAGTTACAGAGAGTGGTTGAACTTCGGACATTACCAAGTAATAAAATACGTGTGACAGGGCACCTTTAATACATTTATATTGAATTATTTCATGAATAAAAACTACCTTCTGTCATTTAGATTTTTTAAAACCACAGCTACATAGTGTCACTGAACCTTCCTTGGCCTCTTTACCTCTCATCTTAACAAGTCATTTTGTCTCACACTAATGTGTCCTTTTATTGTGTGGCAGCTCAGGCGAGCTCTGATCTTTCCCCCCCTCCCTCCCTGCTCGGCTTGTCACTAAGCACTCCAATTACATTATTCTCTGAGACTTCTGTCGGATGCAGCTATTTCAGGCTTTGGAGCCATTCCTGTTCATTTCATATTGCAACTTCATTTCTTCTCAGCAGGGATTAGGAATGCGATATTACTGTATGCACACTGGCCGAAAGAGTTGTAAAAGGACTTCTTGTCCTTTGGCCTAGATGGCTGTCGTTTAGCGTGGCGGTGTTGGAGTATGTTTTGGAGTAGGCCTGCATGGTTTATCAACCCTGTTTTTTTTGTGTTTTTTTAATAACTTAGATTCTCATTTAATTTTACAAGCAGACTGCATCACAAATGCTACTACTCTTTTCTGTAAGTTTTAAACATAGGCTGTATAAAATAGCTTTTAAAGCGCTCCCAAGAACTGCAATGCTTTCCCTTCTCTTCTTTTAAGCCTCTATGTCTACAGGCTTGTGATGATGTGTGCTCATGTGTCCAAAAATATTTCACTTCATGAGAAAGAAATCGTGGCAGAGAATCGTGATATCAATTCTAAGCTAAAAAAATCGTGATTTTGTATTTTTCACTGAATTGTGCAGGCTTATTTTGGAGTATGTTGGGAAGTTGGACAGTGGGAAATTACATCTTACTCAAACTTAAAAACTGCCCAGAAGGTTTTTATAAACGTGTCTGTGTTCTGTAATTTAGAGCTGATTGTTTTCATATCATTGCTGCAATGCCACACAACGTAGTTTTACATAGACTATTATGCTGAGTGGCTTCTTACCACTGTGATGCCCACAGCAAGTTCCAATTTTGCAAAAACATATATAATAAAGTACACATATTGTTTATGGTCACATACAAACCTTTTGTTGTGCAACAGTGTGATGCAGGTTCATGGTCTGCTATTGTAGTTTTATAAACTTCACTGCTCTGCCTGATCATTAAGTCAGGGCTAATAGGGCATATAAAGCAGTTTGTGGGGCTGAGATCAGTTAGAATTGCACAAAAATAAACAAAACAGACCTGTCATGGACACTATCGCCAGCATATGGCTACTAGACACTAGGGTCAATGCAAAACCACTGAATGCTCTGTCTACTATTTATCCCCTGACACCTTAAGGAAGCATAAGGAAATAGAAAAATAAACCCTTGTCAGGTTTGTTTACCAGATCCACAGTTGATCACCAGCTAGGTTTGATACTGTGAAGATGGATTTTTTTCAAGAAAACAACACCGTAGTAAGACATTTCACAACACTAACTACACTATTACAGGAGCCATGGCATGTGAGGACCGAGACCGTTAATGTTTTTACATAATGACTTGTCAAGCTGCACTTAATATCTCTCTTGCTTTCCGCTACTTTGAGTCCAGGAAATGGACAGTGATGGCGGTTTGATCTGATGGCCATCCCAACTACACCTTATAACGTCACTCATATCTTATACTACACCCATGCAATGTATCCTCCATTCTGCTTTGACTTCGCTAACAGGATAAACAAGGAATAACAGGCAATGTCTTTGATTGGCTTGCAGGTTTTCATTAAAATAGTATATCAGGACAAATTAAACATACAACATATTACAGATTAACCACTGGTCTAAATTATTGCTCAAATCACTGTAAACTGCTGGAACCAAAGCAAGGATTCTTAACTCACTTGTGAAATAATGGATTTCAATTAACTTGTGACAAAGTTTTGAGCACTGTCTTTGCATTTATTATGGTGACTTTCTGACTGAAATGTAAGAATGTATTGTTGCAAAAATGTAACCTTATTAGCTTTTTATGCCTCATTACACTTTTTGTCTCGCTCCAAACTTTCATCCTAGCTTTTCACAAGAGTTTCATTACCTAATGTGCTGTGCGGCGCAATGCTGGGGGCAGCAGTTGGGTGGCTATGGTTTACCGTGTCCTCACCTTGACAACATACTGAGAAAAGATCCTGTCTGCCTTTCCACTGATACCCTGGGGGTGAGAAAATTAATCGGCTCAGGATCCAGTGTCCTTACAACCACATCTCCCTCCACTAACCCTGACCTCTGCCCAAGCAACAGAGCATCCTTCTGATCAAAGGCTCTCGTCTCCCTTCAACTATGAGGAAGTACATTTAGTCCAGTCCTCTGCTTCATTACAGTTTTGAGGCACTACACTATACTGAATAATTTCCTTTTTAGGGCATGTTCTACTTGTATGCTGAATCATTTCAGATGCAAATATTTTACATTTTACTCCACTACCTTTATCTGAGTGCTGCATACTCTGCATATTGAACATTTTATATAGAAAACATCATGACAGCTTATATAATAGTACATTAAGTAGTTCATATTGGCTCAGCCAGCTACAACATTGTTATGGTCCTTAAACAATGATGCATCAGTGATAAAAATTGTAAGGAGTACAGTATTATATAGTACGTATACAGTATTATTACTGTATAATAATATAACACTCCATAAGTGTCCATTCGGCAAAAGTAGATATTCCAGGTACATTTAGCTGCCAATACTGAATGCAGAACCTTTACTCGTAATGGAGTATTTTTACATTGTGGCGTTGCTGCATTTGATTAACCAGTCTGAATACTTTCACCTCTCCCCTTTACTAGGGCTTGGCGATATAATGATATGTGTCAAAACTCTCTTAAAAAACAATTATAAGTGCAAAGCAAGATCGTTCTTCATCAATTCATTTTAGGATTTGCACCGTTGAGCCACACAAAACACTTAATGTCTATAAGAAAATGTAGGTTCTTTGTTTTTATTTAAGTCACAACACAATGTTACTACTAAATCAGGTAATATTTTGATGTAGAGATGGCCGATCACCTGATCATCTGTTTGTGCCTCCTCTTTTCTGTGTGATGACTCTATGTCATTATAACAGATGCTGTCACTCATAAAAAAAATAAACCTCTCTGCTGAACAGATTATGTATTCAGGCGCTCTCGGACTCCCTTTCTGTTTTCATAGCTGATATTTTTAGAGCTGGTTTCACACAGCAAAAAAACTTTTGAAACATCAAGCTCATTTATTTTAAGCGGACACGACCACCTGTATGGAGGACTGCTTGTTATTCATCCAGTATTAGAGGGTGTTTTATCATTATGAATAAAGCATTGTCCGTCTTTAGAGCAACAAAAACGGGGGAATGGACATAGAAAAAGGACATGTAGTTCTAATTAAACTGGTTGATATTCTATGAAATCCCCTGCACTTCTTGCAAATTAGTTCACTTTAAATGGCTGAACAAGGACAGGGAGAGCAGTTCAGAGTCAGCAGGCACAACGTGATTTCAACTGAGCTACCGTATGTGATCCCTCGTCTCTCTGTACCGCTAACCTTGATGGCTCAACTCCAATGTGATTGGACAGTTCCTATGGATCACTCAAAGTTAGTACAACGACAGGGACTGGTCACAGCATTGTGTTCTCAGGACTTTAAATCAAACAAAGTCATACCAAGCCAAAAACCAGATCACATTTGGTCATGTAGTACAGAGACGTGAGGATGATGATGATGACAATTTCATACCACTCTCTGGTTGTATGTGTGTCTCATTGTCCACTGCGTGAGCCAAAGGTTAATTGAAGCCTTCTTGAGGAGTCTTAAAGCATCAGTGTAGAACATCCATGTTCTTGTTTTCTTTGTATTTGTCTGTGTGGGTGTTTGTATATGTGTTAGAACTTGTCTTCTTGTTCCGAGCATCTTTCAGGTTTGCATATATGTGTGCCCAGGAGAGAGTGCACACTGAGCTATTTGTAGCAGGTCTGGCTCCCTGGGAACCCATCCTCCATCTGTCAATTCCACACAGCCGAGCCATACGAAGCCCTGATTTTACCCACAATTTACCAGCAGCTGACCCTTTTTCTCAGTGGCATCACAGACCCATTATTTCTGAGCCTCGCTCTCTACTTTGTCTTTGCTTTCTCACTTACACCGTCTGCTTTGCTCTCTTTCATGCCGACATACACACTCATGAAGACCTATCTTTACTCTCTGTATGCTTTCTCACACACTCAGGCACAGTCTCTGTCACACCTACACACACTCGTCTGTAATGTCACTAGAATAGACACAAGAGACAAACAGCAGACGTATACTAAATGGCAAAGAGATTTTGGAAGTCCGAGATATAATCACATGCTTTAAATGCCATGCAGTACTGAAGGGTGAACAAAGGTTCAGAAGTGTGCTGTGGTAACACTGGTATGTTGAGATGCTGAAAAATAGGCCTGTGGCCTTGGAAAAATGAATTAACCATTGGGGCATATGGTGATTTTTACAGGCATATGGTGAGATGCCACTTTCCCCTTTAGCTTTGGGCCTTTTTGGAGAGAGCTACAAGATGCCATTCATAAGACTGGACTGAGAAGCTCTTCTTTACACATGAGAGCCAGGACCATGTACTGTATTTATTTAAAGGGCTGTACCAGGGTTTTCTTCTTTCAAACCATTCATTGGAAATGGCCATAGAAATGGCATACTGTACTGCTACTTCATTTTAGGTAGCCATTGGTTTTCATTCATATAATATATTAATATTATGACTTGGAGAGACATGCTACTTGCTTAAGATATACAGCATATCAATGTATAGTTAATTACATAATTGTAATTGTATTATTAAAAGCACATTTGTCTTATAATGTCTTTCCAAACCAGGGACTTTTTGAAAACTGCACACACTACTGGGTTCAAGGACACATCAAGAATATCAGATTTGGGTGGCAAAAAATGAGCAATATTCTTTTTACCATGTTTATATTGGCTAATTGTTTGTATTCTGGGTTTCCTTATCTGACATAACTTCTGAAAGCTTTTTGAATGCAGTCTCAGGTGTCTTTGATGTTGGAGCATCTTTAAATGCACCAACCAGAGGATTTTTTTGCCCAAATAAGTTATGTATTATGGCAGTTTCACATGTATTCAGTTTTCAAGATTAGACCATTATTCCCTTGGAGAATTTTTTCTTTCCTAGATCAAGATTCACTTCCCATAACTCATCTTTTAAAAGTAACCTTTGCATGCACATCCATATGTCTATATACTGTAAAAATAACCCTAACCCTTCATTGTGGGCTGAAGGGTTTTATATATGTATATATATCTATATATAAATTATTCCTAACTCTGAAGTTTTTTCAGGTTGGGCCCAGTGTTCCATGGCAGGAGGTGATACCAAGGCCAAAGCAGTGCAGTTGTGTCAGCTTTATTCTCTGGTGAGGCTTTGCACTAATTCACTGCATCCGATCCCGCAGCATGGCGCTCAATGGCCCAGTTCACCAGCTTCAAAGGCCAAACATTTCTCCCATTGTTCCATTGAGAGAGGTTGGATTTAAAGGGATGGCTTTGGAAGGGGATGATGTTCAGCAATTTTTTGTTTTTGAACTGCTACTCTTTAAAAGGGTAAAGTTCATTAGAACTTTTTGTCAATTGTCACTACTGGCAAAGTCCATGTAGCTATATGTGCATTTTTGTGTTTGGGTGTCACTCACCCAAAGTAGCCCACTGGAATTCACATTGGCTGTGTGTGAGATTGAGCTTATTGAGTTGCTGTCCCTTTTTAACAGCTCTCACTGTGGGCGCGTGGATGAGAAGTGAGAAATAGACTGAGGCTGTGTGAAATTATTAAAAGTCAGCCCTCATTTTAGTTGTGGGAATCACAGAGAGCATACAAACTCTGTCTAAGAGTCTTATTTTAATTACAACTATGGTAGTATAGGAATCTGAATATTACCTGCTAATTATAATACCATCAACCACCATTCTCAGTGTGTTTTGCCTTTTTCTGTTTGTGATTTAGCCAAATTCCGACTTCAGTTGTTAATTTCATGGTTTAAATTTGACAATCCATGTTACACTTGGCAGGTGCCATTAGTTCTTTGGAATGAAGCCTGAAGTAGGCACACTGAAGATATTGCTATGCAATAAAAAAAAAGATCTAGATCTATGGCAAAAAAATGTTTTCCCTTTAAGGCAACAAGTGACTTCCTTGCCTTTAGCTTTCTTATATACATTCTGACCATGTATACCCAGTTTTGTTTTTCAAATGCAAGAAACTATAAGCAAAGACAGCCATCTAACATTTTAGACAGCTATGATCTATTCAAGAATCTTTACTTGCAAATAATGAATTAACGTTGCATATTTAATATGAAATAATCTGAACTTAGTTTGGACCTGAGGTGTTGAACCCTTTGCAATTTTGATGGGGAGACAACTTATTCTGTTGTTCATCGGAGAGTTTTATTACTCTGGAGACCTCAGAGATGGAGCACCCAAACGTATGTAATATTTAGCTTTAGTGCATCTAATCCCCTGGCATTAAAGCCTAAAGCTGTCCGCCCGCTCATAACATTATCCAACTTAGGAGACACGTTGATGGGGTCCTCTCATTATAGCAATGAGCCTCCTGAGTGAGTCCTCATGTCACCATTAGGTTCAGTCTCGCAGCACCATGAAAGAAGAGGTGCAAACTGACAGCCACCACTCTTCTCTATTACACTGATGGGGAGAGGCTCTTATTAACCCAACAATGCACACGTCAGGAAGACTAGGAACAGAGAACACCCTCTGAGCTTTTGTCTCACCTGTAACTCCATCTCAACCTTTCTAAACTCATCATCCAATTGCATATCTGACAAATGATGTTGGATTCTTGTCAAGTTAACTGGTAACCACAACTCAGTAAGAGCTGTTTTTATGAACTACTGGGCCTAGATCGGTCCTGAAGTCATACATTTTGGCTCTGTTTACAGTCTCACAGTGGATTTCAGTTGCAAGGCATCTCCATGAAGCACAAAGTCTTGACTAGTAAAGCAAAAAACAAAGACAACAGACTTCAAACAAGTCATTTAAATTGATCTCTACATTCACTGTATCAATGTAAATGTTAAAATAAGACAAATATACATAAGTCCTAATTTAATGTCTGATGCAAATGTTAACTAATTTGATTAGCAATGTTTTGTGGTCACCATAATATTCCACACCACATATAATAATAATGAAGTATCTTATTAACCTTGAAGTGAAAACTGTCTGCTTATTGTAAAGTATCCACAAGAGTCTTTGCTTAAGTTAAATAAGACAGCAAAGTTATTCACAATTAGACAAAGTGTTATTAGACAGCAGTTATGTCAATAAGCCTGCTCACACATGAGTCTATATAGTAAAATAACAAATGGATTACAATGAGCTATCAAATGTGGATTTTAAGAATGATTGTAGATCTACCTAGCTCACTTAATGTTCTTTACTTCCGGTCATTGTCTTACGCACTGATGCAGCTGCATCATACCAGTTTTTGAGTGTCCTTTTTGTGTTGGGGTGCTACTTAGCTGCAGCACACTCTCTGGCCATAGTGTCCTAACACTGCAGGATTATTCATTGTGTTGCATCAGAGCTTCACAAGGTAACAGCAGTTAGAGAACAAGAAGATCCCAAGTAGTGATGCTTCATGCTCTCATTTTGGAGGACATATTTTATTTTTGGCTCATTCGCAACACATAAGAACTCAAGTGGCTGTGCCAAAAGCACTGCACAGTAACCTCAACGGCCTGGCCATAAATGAATGACGACTAGAGTTTGCTCTACCATGAAGTACGTGTCATTGTGGTAAATTACTATAATCAATTGTGTTGACTTGGTACATATGATAACATACGATCTTCAACATATTTAAGTCGTTTTCTGTTTTGTTAACACAATAGTAATTCAGCCTAGAGTTAGTTCATTAAAGCTTTGTTTTGTAATACCCAGAAGAAAAACTGGTCAGTTTGCACAAGCGCTGATTGTTATACCTGGATACCATATCTTTACACCAGTTTGTTTGTCAAATGATCTCTGGAAATTGTAGTGCAAAAACTTGAACACTTGAAGCCCACATAATCAGCCATTTCGCATTCAATTTCACATCATATAAATATGCTTTGAATCCACTGCATATATTTAGCAAACAGTTTTATAACAATTTCACTTTCCACGCTGATGCTGAAACATGTCCAACAACAGCTTTCTTAGCAGCCAGGAAACTGAGCGTTTAATCTTTCAGCAACTGGAAACGATTGTCTAATTACTGTAATTGGCTGGTGAGGAGGCGGGTGTGGTGGCACGGATGTGGATGAGCCACGGTGGCTCTCTGATCACCAGCATCTCTGAGCACCATCGCCTCGGCTGCTTTATCAACTCCACTCTATCCTCCTGGATTGTGTTCACCAGTTTTCTCTTCACCTCCACTCGCCGCCAACCCTATAACGATGATAGATTTTGCCAATGCATATTGGGTTTTGGAAGGGAGCAAGCTAAAATCCAACCCATTAATTCTTTTTTTGTGAGCAAACTTTTTATTTAAATTCAACCCATTAATTGACTATTTAATCAATACAAAACAATGCGGTTTTATGGTGCTGTTGTAATTTTTAGAGATCAGAACAAGAAGGGGCTTTACAGAGGATTCAAATAGTCATAACCGGCATGCCTATTTATATCATGTCTATTTCCATTATTAACTAGTCCACTTGTCTATTAATTGTTTCCTGAATTGACACAATCGGTCAAGTCCACTTTGCCCCAGATATTAAGATATTTAGATGCACTGTGTACCAACTCTTTTCAATTGGGATGAGCAAACAGAACAGGAGGAGATCAATTTGAAGGAATAAGGTAAAACTCCAAGCTAGAAGTCTCTTTGTTCACAACATTGCTTCAATCAAAGCTTTTTTTTCACCAAATAGATTTTATTAACCAAGACAGTTTGGGAAGTACCTGAGGTCGGAGAATTCAACGTAGAGCCAACAGTATGGTGCTGTCAGTCGGGCTTAGTGTCAGGGTCTGTACCAACGGTGCTGAACAGGTGTCACAGGGAGTCTCCAAGGCAGTGCCCCAGCAGAGCACTGACACTCAAAGGACATGCAACCTTTTACCAACAGTCACCCTGGGCTGCTCTCTCTGCTGGACCTCTCAGGAGTACTCATTTACATTTTATTAACAATATTTTTGATTTATTAGTGTACACTGTGTAAATAGCAGTCAAGTGCAGTATCATTGCAGTTGTTTTAACATTACCGAGGCCGTTGTGACTTTAAGCCCTTTCAATACTACAGTTTTTTGTTGTTGCAAAATGTAACAATGCCGAAGGAAATCCATCACAGAACTGTTAACAAGACCAAAATGTCTTTAGACAGAGTCCTCACGAGACCATGACGCAATGCCAAAAAGACATTTTATGTCCAGCACTCTCAGTTTCTCTCAACTGAAAAATGTTTCACTCCAGTACACGTGATTGCTCTCTCCACTTGCTTTACACATGTAAGCCTCGGATGAATGCAGCAATTCACACCTAGTCCCTGGAGGTTTCAGAGAGACACACTGGGAAATGTAGGAAGACAGTAATTCAAGATGAAGTAGACAAGGTAGTGAAGAGTTGTTCTAGTGATGTAAATTAAAAGGCAAACATAAGACATACATAATTTGTTTGGATTAAATAGTGTCTGGGATGGCAATGTCTGTTGGTCGGACTGAAATATCTTAACAACAATGTAATGGATCACCATGAAATTTACATTCATATTCCATTTATCCATATTGCTGGTCCTGAGAGCAAATTTGGTGCTCCCTGTGTCTAACATGTTGAAAGACAAATAAACTTGATTTGAATTGATGGAAGGTCAAACATTAGCAAATGTAAAGACCTGCCTGTTCAGCCTTGACAGGTACTGCTTTTTGATTTTTATTCCAAAAACATTATGTTCTACCCTATCTTTTAAACCTAACTTTTGGTACTTTTTTAGTAGTTACACTATGATTATTTATATTTGTGGATTTTATTTGAGATTCCTTTTGAGAAAAGCTACAAAGCTATTTCATCCCAGTTTGATAACACACACAAAATGACATCACTGCTGATATCTGAATTCAGTTTAAACCATGTGTGTCATCTGGCCCCGGTCTATCTGAGGATTCAAAAAATGACTTTCATTCAGTAACCCTATCTGCTCTCATAATAATCAGAGGCCCAATTGGTCTGGTTCATTTGTCTGTCTAAGTCCTCGGTATTCCTCCCGGCCTTTTCTACAGGGAACATCTAATCAGCTCCTGTGTAATTGGAGCTGTGTTAAGATGATCTGCAGGAGTAGGACGTCTGCTCTAGTCACACACACACACACACACACACACACACACACACACACACACACACACACATTGTGAACTGTAGTGTAAGTATTACTTTAACATTGGTACCTTTTGGTTACAATGGAAAACGGTATGTCCACAGAGAGTTGTGATCTCTAAGAAGATGCTGTACATGTTCACACTTTTTCACTTTAGAACCTTTAAAAGAATGCATAATTATACAGACTATGGTTGCCACAGAGGTTTTGTGTTCTGTTCGGTCAACTTGACTGGATTTGTGAAGTGGAGAAGATTTATAATGTACTATTTCTGACAAACTGATGAAAACTGTTTAAAATTTTACACACAGTATGTTCTTGCTTGTACCATAAATATGTATTTGATTTTGTACTGTATTTAAGAAGGGGAGGTTTTATGCAGCTTATTTGTGGAGGACAAAAAAAGCTTAATTCTTTTCCAATGTCCTGGTGATATAAACTGGAAACCAGTGAAAATGACAGTTTGTCTGGGTCATCTGCTGCTGGTTGAATGGACTCTTTGAGGAGCTTTTGGATTCGTTTAGCACTATCACCAAGCTCTGCGTCTGTTGGGCAATCAACCAATTTCCCCTTTAGTGTGTCAGACAGGTGTCATTTCTTACCAGTTTCCTTGCTTTTTTAAAACATTTAAAATGGCACGTCACTTTGTGTTTGTTCTTGTATTCTCCCTGAGGAATGATAAAGTGCTCTGTGCTTTATAGACCTCGGCACTGCTGAGCGTGCGGCTGTCCTGAAATGTAACTACTGCACTGTCAAAGAAGTGAGCGTCCCAAAGTACAACAAGACTTTCAGTATTTTGCGGGGTCAGTGTGGGGTGCCTTCTTCTCCAGCCACCCCGGCATTAAATCAAAGCTTTCAGGCTACATCTCTACATCACAGCTATGCTCCATTTTAGTGTCAACAAGGTTGACTCAAGTGTTACAACTAACCAGGAAGGATTAATTTGAGCCTGTTTTGTCTGGTGGATTACAATTTATAGCCAAAACAGGGGTTTATAGCTATAACATCAGTGGTGGAATAGATTAAGCACAGGTAAACATTCCCAGTTCTTTCTTGTTCCGTTTTTGATTGCAAAACATTGCCCACATTTGCCATCTGCTTCCTTGACGCCTGTTGTCTTTTTATGGATGCTGGTTACCTCAGCCAATGGCTAAGTGCTGTTTCAAGCAGACATCTCATCAAATTGCACATAAAGCTGGGTACAGTCGCTATAACACCGATAAGGTGTTTCTGTCAGCCAGTTCTAAAATAGCCATTTCAGTTCAAGATCTGAAGTCTGATCTAAAGATGTGTATAGAACTGTGGATAAACCGAGATGTGCAGTGGCTGCTACAGCTACTTTGTCCTTCATATATTAAAAATAAAACTCTCATGTTGTAGTAATTGATTAAAATTCCCTCTAATGTCATACCATCAACATTTCTTCTGCTGAATGAGACAAAACTCCATCAATGCTGTGTATGGATCTGTGATTAGGCTCCCAGCTGCTGAACAGGATTAGTCCTCTTCTCCTGCGTTTGTCCGTTTCTTTCCAATCAAGCTATCTAATCTTATTACTTTGCTAATTAACTGCAGCCGCTGGTGTTTTTAGTATCTAGGTCAATCTGGCATCCCAATGACCTGTGTGGACTGGCTGGATGTCTGCGGTTATACACTAACTCTAAGTAATATTCTGTGACATTTTGATATAAGTGCTTTGCTCCTGTTGGTTAATGATTAGTACATCTCACTAGTCATTCAACCTACAAGTATTATCAGTTCATAAAAGCATTTACATAAACAAAATCCTTTGGTACACAGGAAGTGATTTGTTTGGCCACAGTGGTTAACAAGTGATCTTTTGGGGGATGTTGTGAAAAAACCCTGCAGGTATTAGCAACAAAGATGTTTCCAAAATTAAGATTAAACACATTGATTAAGTTCAATCAGGAGAGACATGTTTGTAGATATGCAAATGAGGTTTACTATATATTTCAATAAAATGTACACAGTCTTTGGCGATTAGACCCCATCGCTATACGAATATTTCTTATGTCTACAAAGGGGTCGAGAACCATGAGACCCCATGATGGCATCTAGACACCGGTGGTGGGGACGAAGGAGCCCGAAGACCAGACCGAAGGAGGCTTTGGACCGGTCAGCTGGAGTAGATGACTGGAGGTAGAAGGGGAGGTGGAGGGTTCTACTCTTAACCTGCAACAACAGCTGAATAGCCAAGGGAGAAACAGATTTTTAAAGTAGTGTTGTGACTCTGTGATTGGCCCAATTTGTGTACGATTCTGATAGGTTAAGCAAGAAGGAGAACGCCTCCACCAGCTGATTCTATTTAGGAAGAGAGCATTGATTAAATTAAGTTTTCCTGAAAGCATTTATGCTGAGCTATATTTCAATCAGGAGAGACTAGGTGTGTATATGTGACAGTTAAACGTGGCAAAAGTATATTTATTAAGATAAATGCTGAACTGATTAGCAGTGCGCTGATTAAAAGTTCGGTCTTCCTGAAAGAATTTACGCTGAGCTACATTTGTTGATTGTTAGAAGTTGGAAATATAAAGATTTTTATGAGGAATTAATTTGCTATAAGCAGTGTTTTACTGCCATTTAAATACAGCGGTAACCTTCAGGAGGACTTGGCTTTTCAGACAGCTCAAAGGCAGTCTTCAGAGTGATGCGAAGCGACAAGAAGGATCAGACAGGCAAACATTCAGTCCAAAAACGTTCAACTGGCAAACTCTACCAGTCTATTAAAGTCACAATAACGTGAAAGAAATCACGACTTTATCAGCAATAAAAACTTGTGTAGTTGTGGCTCTTCACTATGAAAGAAGGTTTTTATAATGTGGTCCAGGTTGCATTCTGATGGTTGGAAATCATTGGTTTTGAAGATTGCAGAATTTGTAACACTTACAGATACTTTATAATTTAATTTATGGGATTTCATTTTTTACCTTTATTCTTAAGCATAACCCATTTCATTATGGTTTATTTTAAAACATCTTCTAAGTAACACATGGCTTAAATATACAGTGTTTTTTTAACTCTTAAATATTAATGAATCTATACTGAGAGCTATTTTTATACTCCGGTCTATAAATAAGTCTTAACTGCCCTTTGCACTGTGTCAGAAGCCCTATTTTGTTCTGTGTGTGTGTAGATAAATACTGTAGGCACTGTAAAACACTGACCTTGTTGTCACACTGCAAGAAACATGATCAATAGGTCACTGGGATGTTTTTTCCTGCTCATTACTTCATTTTTAAAACTGTGTAACTCAACAATTTTTTGTTGTGTGCCAAAATAGCCAATTTAAAGGAATAAAAAATATGTTATTTGGCTGTTCAGACTGTTAATCTACAAAATACAACATAGATCCAATGAAGAGGAATCTGATTCTGATTTAAATAGCGAGCTGTGAATTTTATTAGTCTTCCTACTCATGGTGACTGGTTTCTCAACCACGCTCTATTTGTCTGCTCTCTCAGTGCTGTGCAATCACACTCCAAATGAATCATCTGCCACTCTGAGTGCATTGTTTCTGACCAGGTCACCTGCTGCACCGGCACCGGTTCTGTACCAACCTAAACCCTCGGCTGAACCTCCTCTCTATCACCGTCATTTTCTGAGTTTGCACTCGTTGCACCTCTCTCTGGTTAAAAAAAATGGATCACTCCACAGGGGAAGAACAACAAACAAGACCCCCATTTCTTTCAGAACAGACACAAACACAGCGAGGACAGAGTGAAAGGCTTTTTTGTATATGTGACACCCCAAAAAAAAAAAGCTAACAAAGACAGATAAGCAATGGAAGCCAGTTTGCTTCTGTTGAGGAGAATGACTAATGAATACGTAATGCTTCTTCCACATGTAGGTCCAATGGAAATTAGAGATGTTCCAGTATATTTCTTTACTTCCCTATACTGACTCTAATACCTGAACTTGCGTATTGGCCGATACAGAGTAACAATCCGATACCAGTGTGTATAAAAATATGTACAGTATTTATTTTTAACAGCTGTAGAAACCGTCTTTGGTTTCACTCTCCGCTAGCAGACCAAAACTGGAATTGAATTTCCGGTTTGGTCTGCTAGCCGCATGCATGGGGGAAAGTTTCGTGAAAATTGATCATTTACTTTTTCTGGGGCTAAATAATTTGGTGTAGGACTGGTGCATAGACTTGCGTACTTGCTGATACCAATATTAGCATTTTAGTCAGTATGGAAACAACTTTAGTGTGTTGTTGATTGGGTAATGAAAAGTATTTCAGTCATCACTGATATGCTTACATTTCAACCCATTCCTCGAAAAGGATGTTGTGTTTTGAGTCACAAATGAATTATCTTTTTCATTTGGCACCACCCAACCCTCTATAGCCTAGTGTCGGATTTTAGTCTGCAGAAATGCTTATGTTACAAATAAGATAAGATTAAACTTGATTTGCATTGTCTGCTCCAGCAGTCAACAGGTAACATTAAAAACACACACAAACATAAAAACAAGCATCTGTATGTTCACCCAACAACGTCTGGCACACCTTCAGTCGCTTGCACACACACACACACACACACACACACACACACGCACACTAATGATTTACCAACAGCCTTGTAGTTATTCTAAAATTAGATTAGCACATCTTTACCCCTCCCTCGTAACAAGGCATATATAAAGCATGTGCAGAAGATCACACTTTGAGACCTGTTATAATTATTTTTAACTTCTAGATGCTCCCTGACACCTCGCATGGAGAAAGCATGACTGGTTAGGAGTAACTGGAGCGCTGAGCATGCCTGACATTAGTTTGGTGTGTGTGTGTGTGTGTGTGTGTGTTTGTGTGTGTGTGTGTGTGTGTGTGTGTGTGTGTGTGTGTGTGCGCGCGCATGTTTGTGTGTATGTAGGAATGCATGCATGCACTTGTTTTGAATGTCTACCCTATGTACCTGTTGTTATGCCTGATAGTCTTTGCATCTGCCTCTGTGCATGCATTGTGCCTGTATTTGCCATTGTGGATGTGAGACACATCAGACTGATCGTGATGGAGCCTGAACTCTTTATTCTCTGAAGGAGATTCCAGCTCTGGTTACCACACTGACCATGCAACACCAGTCACCTGAAACCTTGGAACCTACAGCCACCTACAACCAGTAGGCCTCATTTGTCACTTTCACCACGCAGCTTTGCATGTAGATAAATGGTACACTCTTCTATATGTATCTAATGCCTAAATGAAGATAATTCAAGTTTACATGGTGACTCATCAGCAACTGCTGCAAACAGATAATGTTTATTATTTCACATTTTGGAATCAGAATCGTAATAAAAACTTGTTCTTTACACATCATGAAAATATATGCTTTTTGTCATACAATAGGGGAAAATGCACCTGATACACAGTTAAATTAGTAACATTCAGAAATCAAAAGTATGCTTTAAACATGCAAAATCATGCAGCCTATCACATTGCATGAAGCAATTCCCACCCACAGTTTTTTCCACCAACTACAATGAGAAAGGTTGTGTTTCTTGTCCTGGCTGCCACTGGCTAACCTTTTTCCATTTTTGCCTGATGAGGATGGTGCTGGCTGGGCCTTTCACTCGAACCGTCTCCTCACTTTCACTACACAGTGCTGAGACACTCTGGCTCTTTGCCCTGCCGGCCTTCTACTCCTCTTGCCACCTTGCTTTTCTTGCCCCCCTTGCTGCCCCCCCCTCCCACACACACCCACACACACACACACACACACACACACACACGCACACACGCACACACACACACACACACAAAACAGTACTTCATCCAGTGAAGATGTAAACTTAGCTAGCTCAACACCAACACACCCTTCTCCATTATTCATTATTCATCTTTCCCCTTTAATGAGTTTTCCATCCACCTTAATGCATCTACCACAATTAAAAGAAACTAATTATTGGGTTTGATCACTTTAATTTCTTTTTATCAAAGTATTACATTACAAATGTGTCTATTCTGCAATAAGTGCTTTCTTGTGTGTAAAGTACAAAAACAAGTCAGGGGACAGCTGAACAATGGACTGAAAAATAGAAAATGAATTAACCTTTTTTTAGCAAACAGGGTGCCCTTATAACACGTAGACTGCAAGGTGCAACTGATTTGTCTTTCACACTCATTTATCTATTGAAACAAAGTATATTTAGCCAACAGTTTGCTTACTTTACAAAGCTGTGTTCTTCGAAGTGTGCCCGCGGAAGTATCACATTCCCAGTAGTCTGATCACATTTTGTGGAAATTAATTTGATGATGAATCCTCAGCAATGACCCTCTTTTCCTTTTACACTAAAGAGCTGTCTAGGCTTTCACTGTCGTGCCAGACCAAAAGATCGTGTGTCAATCACACAGATAATATGTTTGTTTACATACCATGATCATGAAAAGAAGGCCAGTTAAATATTTGATGACTTCGAGTTACCCAGGAACAGTCACCCTGTGACCCAACACTAGAGTTGGACCTCGGCACATTCAGTCATTGTTAAACACCTCTACAGAGCACTGACTCACGTTTGTGGGCACATGACTCTGGTTGGCAAATAATATAAAGCACTCTCATGCTTTGTGCGCTCTCTGGAAAAGACACAATGATGACTCTCAGCAACAAGTAGCCTCAACTTATTCCATTTCAGATTTTCTGCCATAGTATGTGAGGTGATTATTAAAAAAAAACTATAAGATCCCAGAGCACATAGAGTGACAGTTTTTCACAAAAGACTCAAGAAGTTTGATGTCTTGTATTGTCAGTCTAGGTCATCGTAAGCTAACAGTTGCCCCATCGCCCCTGAACTCACTTTGACACACTTGCATACGCTTCGCACATTTTCCGTGTAGCGTCCCAGTGGACAGAGTTTAATCAAGCGTGCATCAGCACTCGTCTGCAGCCGGCCTCTACACTGCAGGCATTCAGTAATACTTGCTACACTACTCGAGTCAACCCACACACACACCTTAGTCGTCCTCCTGGAGTGTCAGAGTAGCTGCTCTGTGAGCTGAGACAATGTGAAACGTATAGTCCAAACAAAAGGCGAGAGAAAGACAAAGAGTGAGTAAGACGGGAGCGAGCAAGAGAGCTGGAAATGAGACAAATGTCTGCGGCTACACAAAAGGGCAAATAAACGCTTAGTCATGAGAGAACATCTCATCATTTTATTGTCTATAACACTTTAAATAACATTTTAAATAAAAATATCTAATCATTGTCATACGTTTTATAAAACGGCGTATGTATGACACGGCAATGCATATGCCATTATTAGCGTGTTATCAAGACGCTTACTTTCTTTTTAGCGTGTTTATCAACTCTGTTTGGCCTCCATTGGTACATTACCTTGCGATAGCGTGTGAATTAGCACCATAGTGAGTAGTATGAAAGAAGAAAAATCCATGTAAGTAGGGTGGTCGAGGCGGGGGATGGGTAAAACACAGGACTTTCTCCCAAGAGAGCGGGGATAGTGCCCCCCATGTCACGTTTCTTTTGTGTCCCACATGTTGTGTTTCCTAAACTCAATCGTCGGTTTCTTTTTTTACTAAAGCCAACCCCGTTCTTCTTTTCTTTAACCCAACCGCATGGCAGGTGTCCTAAACTTAACCATTGATTTCTTCTCGCGCTAACACGCCAAGTGACCTGTATGTTTACGTCCACTGTATAAAGCGTAGACATACACGTGGATAGCTCGAAATGGGTACAGATAACACACTACTTGGCTTAAGAAAGTCAGCGTGTATGTTTACACAAAGTCACGACGTTGTGCTATTAATCCTGACTTCCGAGGTAATTCAAACAACCAATCACATAAAACAGTTTTAGATTATCATCATTTTAATATGCTGCGATGAACCTGTGGTGTTGCCTGTTGGACCCGAGATGGACACAAGCAAGATGTTCTATACATCTTTTGAGTTTTTTATTTACGGAGATGAAACTCTCAAAAAGATGAAATTGAAATGGAAAACTCCTTTGAGCTAACTGAGATGTTTTCAAATCTTCGAGACTTCAGAAAAAGCTTGAGTGCCTGTGAAATCAATACTGTATATAGCATACCACTGATGAGGATGATTGCTCATAATTGAATCACCAGAGCACCAAGCTAATCAAGAACCGACAATTATTTAAACGTGCAACAAGGAGCTGCAATTGTTCCTTTTACTTTACAAAGCACGAAAGGCTGTAAAGGTTATAGCTGCAATACAGCAGCAACTGCTGAAATATTATGGCTGTGATGTCATAAAATGCATCAGTTGTACTAGAATATAATTGCATTGAATAGCTTTTAGTATTATAGTATGTTAAGATCAATAGAGTTTATTTCAATTCTCATTAGAGATGACGTGACCTTACAGTAGTGCTATAATCTGCCTTATCTTGTGTGTTTTGATTTCATTGTATTGTGAAAACAAGCTTGATATTTATTTAATGATGGTTCAAGCCTTATCAGGACAGACAATACTGTCATCTGCATATAGAATTAAGGCAAGTTGACCAGGTAAGATGAGGAACTGCATTTCCCTATTTACAAGCATCTAATTACCTTATCATAGCTCCTTAAGTACAACATTAGATGTCCAACGCCTGCATTATTCTTTACCCTATCATGTTCCTTTTTTCCTGCTCCCACTGTTTCTTCCACCATATTTCCCCCAGGGTCTCTGTGAAACCCCTAAATAATGCACACCGAGTGAAGGGCTTTAAGTAGCTGCATGATGGATCACTCTCCTTTTTCTGGAGCTGTTGTATTCTTCTTGTACTGAAGCTTATTTATCATTTCCATAATGACACTGCTCTCAGGTGATTCTCCAAATATCTATATTTACACCAGACCTTTAAAAATATCCCCTTTTTTCTGTGATCCAGTTTTTAGTATGTGGTCACTGCAAAAGTGGATCACATGCATGCTTTGGGACTTTTATTTTGAAAGTGTATACAGACAGGGAAGACAAAATGCCTAATTAACAATTTGTCTGTTCCCTGTACTGTTTTTTTTCCAAAGTTGTGCATTGTCTTACTTTTGAACTAATATTTGTTCTTGTAAATCCTGTCAGTAATGGGTTATAATGCAAATGTGGAAACAATGAATGCGAGACATTTACAGCATAAGAGGAGAATAAATTTGAAGGTGTGCTTGCAAACCTTGTCTATTTTGCTTCATTTTTTCAAAAACAACACCAACATTTCAAAACTATACTTAAAGCTTTTGTTTATATTTTAAATGATGACTTTTAGGGACTGAAAAACCCATCTGCACATTCATTTCTTTTCTTTATGGTTGAGACATTGTTTTAAGTTTGGAAACCAACACTTTATGTCATGTTACTCCACTAATCTAAGAAATAAAGATAAAGATATAAGTGCACTGAAGTAACAGATAAAGATCCAAACATTTTTAACAAACTTTAAAGATGCATTTTTCAACCCAGAAAGAAAGAAAATACCCGTGATAGGAAATTGAAACACACTGTATGTTGACATAAAGTCTACTCATAAATTAAGATCCCTGTGTGGAAAATAGCCCACTGCAGCAGTTAGGAGCAAAATGAGAACACCTGTCCATTTATCCACCTGTGTAGCGTAGTATTATAAAAGCCAGAAACCTGCAACATTTACCATGGTGGGAGACACTCTCCATGCTTTGTATTGTCATATATCAAAATAAATAACATAAGCAGTGGGTTCACAGATCACAAGCTGGCACATTTCACACACCAATTAACAGCAGGCTCAATGTTTAAGAACCACTCGCCATCTTTGCAGGTGTGTGTTTACAGCTCTTGCCACAGAATTAAGTGATAGTGTGTGGAAATTAACCAAATTCTGCATAGTTGTCATAGTTGTCATAGTTGTCACTGCAATGCACTTTCACGGAGCAAGACAATAAGGGACTAAAAAGGGTCTTTTTATTAAATATGTATAAGACTCGACAGCCAGTCAACTCAAGGCAGGTCAATTTGATTTGACTTGACTTGCTACACTAGCAGCTCTGTAAGGCATTACTTAGGCACAGCAGTGCTTTGAGTGCAATGCAAAGGTCGACATGCTCACAATGCAAACATTGTGCTGTTAAGCAGGTATAATGTTTGCCGTTTTCACCATCTTGGTTTAGGGTGTTAGCATGCTAGCATTTGCTAATTAACACAAAAAGCACAAAGTGCACGTGAGGCTGCTCTAAATTTCATTAGTTTTGCTGGTATTTTAATCATAGACAAAAGCAGGTTGTGTGTGTTCACTACATCAGATAAACACAAGTAAATCAATTGCAGATACAGTATTTATTCAATTGTGAAGATGTGCATGAAGCATGGTTCCTTGTTCATTCCTAGAGAAGTGTGTGTACTGTAATCTGTTCAGTCATATGCAACAGCGCTGGGTTGATTAAATGTATGAAATACCATCCAATCAAGAATGAGAAGTCAGTGTTTAACAGGAAGGCATTATATGAATGTCATTTATCACTGAGATAGTGTAGTCTTCAGAAAGAGAACAGAGAGCGCAGCATCAACCCCACACTTTAACACAGTGTATTGATGTGCATCTGACAATTACTTAAGTCTGAAATGGTAATGAATGTGGGGTCCTTATAGAGAACCAAACAGAGGACTCAGAGAATTTTTTTTTTGTGGAGAGTTGGAATTAAATATGTGTAGCTTTGTTTATGTTAAAGGTTCAGGCTTTTAGTCCTGATCAAGAGATACTGAGCATCAGAGCATCAGAGTTAACCACAAAGCGTGTGGTCTACTGCTCACACTGGTTATGCTCAGTCATGGTTCTGAGAAGTGAACCCAATGAATCCCTTTAGGAATCAGAAATTAGTATGGTGTGACCCCTGGTGGCCAAAGAGTGTCAGGATTGGTTTCACCATTTTCTTAACTGCTTTAAATCTTTTTTTGCCCACTGTAACTCATAGTTCATTTCACTATTAAGGGGACTTTCCTATCAATGCTGTCTTTCCAAGGTTTCATTCTCATTTTCTTTCTTATTAATAAGTCAGTCATGCAATCAGCTGTCGGTCCAACAGACACTTAGTCCGGCAAAAACTAGAGTTGATGTCCAGAATTACTTGTGACAGCCTGTCTTCATACTGGGCTTCTTTTTATAGAAAACCTAGTTTAGCTAATTCTGCTGTTACTGCAGGCTCGTCTTCCAACTCCTCTCCTTGTCATTCAGGAGATTAGTTTACAGACAGTCACCCTTTAGTATTCCTTTTAAGAACCTTATTTTCTGTGTGCGTCACCCATTAGGTCCTGAAGCACTGTGTAGGATCTGTGACTGTGTGATTGAAACACATCCCCACTCTGTCTCCCTGTCCCCGGCAGAGTGAGGACATACTGTTGTCTTTATAGAACATGTTAGTTCCATGTTTAAAGCGGAACACATTTAGTTTTACCAGGTCACTGTTTACTTCTGAAGACACCACAGCCCTGACGCTTGAGGCTGGATTCTGGTGTGTCAGCTACTGGACTGACGTCACTAAATAAAAAAACATGCACACTTTCATTTACTCTGTGTCAATTTGGCTCCATCATTTGGCTGCGTTCAGGCCAATGTAGTGCTGGAGGACATAGAAAATGACCCCAGAAAGTCCTAGACTGCGCGTATCAAGGTGACTTAGTCCAGAGTGTGAAATTAAAATGATCTGATAAAGTCTACATTGTAAGCGCTAGTGTGTTACTGGTCAGTGGTATACAGTACAGCAATATACTGTATCAGACAGAACACTGCCCCTCTGAGGTTATCAGAAGTCATGTTTGCTGATCCACATTTTAGATTTTCTACTCACAGCTGGAAATTGGAGCATAATATAATATATACTTTAGTCCCCACAGAATACATTAGCTGCAGAGGGCTTTTCAAGTGCATTTGGGCTGTAGCCAACTCACTGAAATGATCCAAATTAATGAAGTGGTCTATCATTGATGGAAACTGGTTCAATGCAATAATCAAGTCACTGCACTGTATATAAAAAAAAAATTAGAATTATTGGTGCTCTTTTTCTCACTTCTAATTAAGGGAACACACAATGAAATAAAATATCTGTACTTCAGCTAACTTATTAATAAAATAGAGATTTTTTTCTTTACTGCCTTTCTAGCAGAGTTGTTTAGTTCTCTGTCCCTGTTTGTAAAGGCCATGCACAAATGATAGTAGCTCACATAATGCAATTTTTTAGTTGGAAATGAAATGGGCAAAATAAGATTTCAAATAGAGCAGAACATTTTTAACAATGTCTTATATTATGGTGGTATGTCAAATGGTCAGTAGCCTGCACTGGCACATACAGAGCTCAGTATTCAGGACATTCTAACACGAGTCAGACTGAAAATGTTATCAACTGAAAACTATTAAAAACTATTATCAACATCTGAATGAATCAACAGGTACAGGATTCCTAAATAAATTCCTAAATCTAAATGTGGAAGCAATGCTCAAACCAAACTGTTCTTTCACCACACTGGATTCACTATTATTGAGAAATAGAGACAGACAAAAGAAATGTCAAAGAAATATAATCTCTTAAATACAGATCCTGTAATGTTGGAGAATACCATATCATTCTGAGTGTTAATTCAAATAAGAGACATTAATTAATTCATTTGGAATAAAGTATGACAAACGTTTGAGATGTAATGCATGAGTAGGCTATTACGTTCTTTTTAATAACCAACCAGAATAACTAAAACAAATCTTCAAATTAAACACAAAATTCCACGATGATGCTTGAAATTAAATGATGCACACACAACACTGAAAAAGCTGCAAATCCAACGTCAGCTTGACATCATCATCAATAATGTGTGATTCTGATTCCCTATCCCTCCCTGAGACAAGGCCAGCTGTATGTCCTACATTAACTAGGAGATTGATCTACACTGCATATATTTTACTCCATATACAAATACATTATATTATTATAAGTCTAAAGTGACCGTTTTGCTTGAAGGGATGTCTTTATTTCAAAAAACTGAGAAAAAACATGTTAAGGGATGTAAGTGTGCTATATCTCTCCAACAATAAAACAAATGGGTACTTTTAAGTTATACGTTTGATTTTTTAACCCCTCGTACTGTAGCCTCATCAGAGCGTATGGAAAACAGAAGATGTCACATCTCCTTAACAAGAACATGTTTGATCAATGAAATTAATGAAGGCATCTAGAGTCAGTCTGAAGCACTTCTCTTGGATTTTGTGATCGTGTTGTCTGATGTGAGGCCACATTTTGTACGTATGCATGTACGTATTTGCTTTGCTTTACGTTTGCTTGGCAGTCCTTTCACAAACTTGTTCATGAATTGCTAGCAGTGAAGCAGAACCATGCAATATTTATTTATAATTAGCAGCACCCCCACCCCTAGTTTGGAAACCACTGATAACACATATTATAGATTTATTTTATTTTTTACCTACCACCTTTAAGTTACGTCTTCAATTCTTTATTTTGTCTTATCACAAACTTTACAAAATTGTTTATTTCCGTTTTTCATGCCCTCCCTGTTCCCGTTTTTAAGCCTTCCCAGAAAGCTCTTTGGAAATTCCTTCTCATGTTGTCATTATTGCACGCGCTTGGATGTCTGTTATAATGGAAATGAACTGTACTATAAATGGCCTTTTTGTCTAACTCACCCAGTCCTTCCTCTTAAGTTTATCAGAAGTTCAAAGGAAGTACACCATATGCCTACACTACACTGAATTTTAGATTACTTGTATCTCCAACGTCCTCTGTGCTGTTGCCAACAATCCTGGAGTTTATTTCATATTTTCTTTGTGAATAAATGGGCTACTTATATGGAAAAGCTGAGCGAATGGGGCAACTTTAAGGTGGTAGTTCCTAAACAGGTGCATGCTGGGAAAGAGAAGATTGTCACTGCTGAGTGTAATATCTTACCTAGATACCACATGAATTCTGCATGTCAACACACATAAGTATTATTAAAACAAAAGATTTAATTACAACTTTATTTGTGTCTTAGCAGTTTTGAAACAATGTAAAGTAGATATCACAACAGTATTTACACATGAAAATAAATAAAATATAAAACATGATCTTATATTACAGGTCACTTCATGCTGACTGCCTTCCTGAGCTAAACTGCTACAGTTTACAGTAAGAAAACGTAAAATGGAAAATGACTTGTTCCTAATTGACAGGTGTTCTTGCATCACTGAGTGCTTGCAACAACTCAGCACATGAGATCAGCTTGTGACTGCACTCTAGTTTCCTGCCTGTGGTAACTTGAACTCTTGGCGAGGGGCGAGGTTATCGAGCATCAGGTCTCGTCATGTGACTGTAAGTATATTGGCCTGGCCTGCTTTCTCCAGCGCTGTTGCGCTCGCATCTTCCTGCCTTTCTGAGTTGCCAGTCCCATTGGTGGTAGGTACGTCTACAGGAACATATAGAGAAGAAAATGACAACAATTTCTCAACAACACAATAACTCACACAGACATAAAAATATCCAATTTGTTTAATAAATGGTTATTACTTACAGCCCTTGGATATGGGTTCCTGTAATGTAGACCTGTGAAAACAAATTATAGTGTCAGCGTTGACTATCAACATTATATAAAACCATGGAAAAAAAAAACAGTAGGTACAAAATGTTCCAACGTCAGAAAGCTTATTGTCCTTGGTCCTACACGGAGCAGCTGATTCTCTCGGAATATGGACGATTTAGCCTGATTTACTCCTTTCACAGGCAGGATGTAGACTGTAGTTAAAGTATCCCTGTGGTCAAATTATAGCACTTGTAATGTCAAAGGGGAAAGGCTGAACATGGTAAACTGAACTCATCTCTTATATTGTATATAAAAACAAAAAAAAAACATCCAGCATGCATGGGCATGTTTTTGTGTCTGTGTCAGTCAGTACCGCTGTTTTATATTTCACTTAACTGATGACAATATAAACCCTGTTAATGCTGTTGGTTGTCAACCATTCAGAACATTATGTCAATGTTTATTCCTCTGCTGCTTACACCAGTTGAAACACTCCAGGAGTCCGTTTCTGAACTAGCAACAGCCTAGTACTTTATCACCTGCAGGATTTCACCTAAATACTTCTGATTAAATATATTAAAACACTATGTTGGAGTTTACGCATTTATCCTAGCAGCAATTTTCTCCCACACGCTTTTTTAACAAAATATATGTTCAAACTCGCTGTGTGTGCGCATGTGTATTTCCGCCGACCAGTTTGTTTGGGGTTGTTACCATGGTGAATCGTAGTATCATGGCTCCATTCATGCTGCCTTTTGATTGTGGAGGTGCACGCGCTCTGAGTGAACTTACTCTTGAGTTGATTGAACTAACTCAAATCAGCTGTCAACCGAAAACTCAGTTCCCCATCTCAGGGTTTATCAACTTAGAGATCAGGGTTAGACTCAGAGTTTGTTACACCTCCTTCCTGAAACGGGCCCCAGACCTTTATCTGAACTTTCTCAGTCACAATGCTTTGTCTGAATGTGTAATATTAGCCAGATTGTACCACCGTATAAATGGTTATTTGATTTCTATCTGATAAAAATCAGACATCAAACACTCCTCACCTGTGTAGGATTAGATTTATGCAAGGAAATGTGTGGCATCTCTTCACTCTTACCTATTTCTATCCTTGCTTCACATTCTTCTATACACTTTTGTATTGATTCTGGATCTGTGAGCTGAGAAGAAGCACATAGAAGACAAAATGAGTCATGCAAACTGACCTACAAATACCGCTTTTTCATTTCTGTAAGCAGTGTGCTGTTGTTCACACCTGCTGGTTCTTTCTGAACAGAGTGCAGGCCTCCTGAAGTATGTATTGTCTCTCACTCTCTGTGTCACTTGCGACTCCACTCTGTGCCTGCCAGCTTCGGGCGATGCGAAACACACGCATGTACAGTGACAATACAATCCTGCGAGTGGAGGACGTCATTGATGCTCAAAAAACTGCAGTTACCTGCACAATAAAGAATTTCAAGTGTTAAAAAACAAATATTGGCTTTACAAACCCAGTTTTTTTTGTCTGTACTTTTCAATTCCTGCTAAGAAATATTTTTTTGTTAACAACGTTGAAGGCATTGCAATAATGATGATTACACCTTTCTGTCAAGTTCAACTTGGTCACTTTGTTAATGTATCTGTGTGTACTTTGTCTGAACACTGTAACACATAGTAGGCCTCTAGTTTTGATACAGTCAGATTAATCTGTTAGGGATCTCTGGGCCAAAGAAATTCTATTGGGCCATTCTCGATCACCCACCTTCTGCCTTCAGTGCATATGTGAATATGTAACCTCACATTAAGTGTTATGCACACAGCAGACTAAACGTGACAGCGCCATTATTGGCCCAGAGACAAAGAAACCAACCAGTGCTATGCAGGAAGAAAACTCCACAGTGTCTTAATACGTTTGTAGTGATTTAAATAAAACTTTTTCTTAAATGTATATTCATCATGTGCACATAACAAACAAAAACAAAATAATCTCTAAAATACAGTCTGCATCAATACTGTTTATTATAATAGTAGTTGGGGTTGAGAGAATTCAGGACTTTCTCACACAAGTCTGACTAAAAATGACTCTTCGACCCCTCCGCCGGCCACAGTCGCTATTATCAACATCTGAATGAATCAACAGGAGCATGAGGGAAAGCTTCTTCTTCTAAATAAATCTCTAAATCTATATCTGGAAGCAATGCACAATCCAAACTGTTCTTTCACCATACTGGATTCACTATTATTGAGAAATAGAGAAAGACAAAATGAAATATTAAAGAAATATATTCTCTTAAATACAGATCCTTTAATGTTGGAGAATACCATATAATTCTGAGTGTTAATTCAAATAAGAGATATTAATGAATTAATATGGAATAAATGATGACTTTGGAGATGTAATGCACATAGAGTAGGCTAGTACGGTTCTTTGAATAACCAACCTGAATAACCGAAAACATCTTCAAATTTAAAACACAAAACTCCACAACGATGCTTGAAATTATATGTTGCACAACACAGGGCCTCAAAAAAAGCTCAAAAAAAGACAACCCGGCATTCTTAATAGCTCCCCAAAATGAGTGACTTACAAAAGTCTTTGCTGCCGCTTTATAATTATTTACACTTTATCTGCAAAAGCTGCATCAGCTCGAGATCATCGTGACAAAAGTGTGTGATTCCCTCCCTGAAGTGACAGTTTTCGACAATAAAGTCTCACAATAACAGCTAATATTACAAGAGCCTGGGATTTTTGGGGCCCCGGGGTAGTTACTCCTATTGGTGGGTGTCTTATCCAGCTGGAGTGTTCTCATCATTCTACACTAGATGCCACTAAAACCAACACAGACTGTTTCCCAAACAAAGCGGATGCATGACTGCTTATGAAATATTAATCGAACGTTCTAATATGTGTTGGGTCGAGAGTAAAGGAAGTCTAAAAGAATAATGCCATAAGCGGATACGTATTAACGTTAATAAAGTACTTAACTTGTATTGTAACGTTATTGTCAACATGAATGTTATTAGCTGTCATTGAGCGTTCTCCTTACAACATACGTCTGCTGTTAAAGAACACAAATTACAGTAGCCTAATAGCGAGAAGCGTGCCATTCACATTAAAATCTTTTTTGGCATTGCGCGCATTTTACGTATTAAATATTAAAAAGACCTACCGACTGTCTTTGAAGAACTGTTCGACAAGTAGCTAGCTAGTTAGGAGAGCAGAAACACGTTTGTCGCTTGATGATGACGTTTCCCCCGGTTGCAAAGAAAAAACATAAATAAAGAGAAACTATTGACCTTTACTTTTCGTCGTAGATAAAGTTGGAGATGTTTAATCCATATAAAGCAGTAGTGTCACCAGATTTAATTAACTATGTATAGATAAGTCTAAGCAATTTCAGATGAGTTACATCGGGTTTTGACACGTTTCAATATTATTATACTAATGGTGTTAATGTCATTATCTAAATACGTGCTTCAGTAATTGACATTGTTGAAACGTATCCATATGGGTTTAATGTAGTATTTCCACCCCGTTACTTTGTTAAAATGAATAGATTCGTCTTGCTACCTCTCTACCGCTGAAATGAAGATCAGCTGTTGGCTGCTGGTAGGCAGGGAGGAAGTGATGCAGGAAAATGCCCACAATGTAGCAGCTACACTCAATGACGAAAAAGGGGGAAGCACAAAGAAATAGGCTGCTAGTCCGAGATGGTCCTTTAACTCGCCCTAGAGAGCGAACATAATTCAAAATGGATTCAAAAGCACAATGTGGTTGCTAGCTTTTTACTTGTTTGTTTGTTTTCTAAAACAGGGCTGAATTCGATATTGATGTGGAAGTTTTTGTCAGCTGCCAGCTAGTTAGCTATCCTAGCAATATGAGTTAACGCGACGAGTTTGCCTCAGTTCGTTTCTGGTCGCTCCGCTACCTTGGCCAACTTACTCACTACTTAATTTGTATTGTCGTCCGTGGAGTTATGAACGTCAAATTACACACACTAGAACTGTCCAAAAAGGTAAGTTTATTTACGATGACAATTGCTCGGTGTCTTAATCGAACCTAGAGCTAGCTTAGCTGATAGCTATCTTTTAGTTAAACGAGCTGGTGCTAGCTAGCTATGGCGACGTCGTCAGGGCCAGACCGTTTTGATTTAAATGGCTCTGTGGCGGTGATGGCTCGTCAATCGATAACACCTTCACAACAAGTACCATTCGAATTAGTGAATAGATGAAATTACCAGGTAAAAGTGGTTATCTAAACGCTGTTCACAGAGTGTTGTGCGTGTGTTGTTAAGCTGACTTGATCCTGTTTGTGCTCACCACTTCCCAACGAACAACTTGGTAAAATAACATTAATGCTAGCTAACGTTGTTTAGAGCAGTTACCTGTCTTAACCGAGGCTGTGCAATGACAACACTACATATATCACTCATTCGTATTCTAACTTAACCTTGTCTCTTAGAGTTTCGCGACTAACAATCTGACGTTTGTTAGCTTAAGTTAAACTAAAGTCTGGGTAATAGCTAACGTTAAAGAGTTTGGCTACCATAGCATGCCTAGCTTGATGACAATTACAAATTCTAAAGAAAAGTAGGCATTCGGACTTACGTCAAATTGTTCGTTAGATGGAGCAAGCCAGCATGTTCCAGTGAGACGTTTGCCTAGACATGCCCAGTTCATTGATCAGAACAGTCGATTTGCTTCAAAGCTGAAAACACATTACCATAGACCCGGAATCGTGGCTGGGCAAAATCAGTGGTCATCACACAAAGTAGAAGTTGGTTTCAGAAGTATCTCGCAGGTGCTGTGGATTTTACAACAGTGCTCATGAATTCTGTCAAATTCAGTGCCATGTGAAAGGTCTGTCTTTGAACATCTGATGTTAATGTTCGAGATGTACAACCTCAGAACCAAATACCTTAAAGCCCTGCTTGAGTCCATGCTGCAAAACATATTTTCGGTGCAAATGATTTATAACCATCTTCTCTTTGTAGTAATTATAAACCAATGATTGAATAATTCTACAATGAGGCAAAATCCTTTGTTGTGCTCAAATTACATTTTCATAGCATTTTGACAAAAATAGTCCTTCAGGTTTAGAGAATGATGAGCTATCACTTTCTGTTTATGATGACAAGATACTGTGTCTTTTCAGCATTGCGGATGTCAAGGTCACAGTGATGGAGCAGAATAGAAAGACCCTTTGATCCGTGGCAAATGCCTTCAGAGGGATTGTTTGTAAGTACTTTCCTGACCACCTACTTTTATAAGTTATCAAACACTTGATCAACTCATACATTTTAAGATTGTTGCTGTTATTGCAGACTGATTGATTGCATTAACATACATGTGAAGTCAGGCTAGTTTGAGAGTAATTGGGTAGGTAGAAGAGAGAGAAGGCTTTTACACATTGCATTAGTATGATTACTCCAAACACATTACATGCAGTCCGGTCAGTAATGAGATTTGCATCCTGCTTTCCAAAAAAGTATCTGATGTCTGTACTTGCTTGTTGCATGTTCTGCAAATTAAGTTTATATTCTGAAGTTATTCTCAATAACTCAAGTTATTCTCAATAACTTATATACAATAACTTAATATAATAAGTATATTCTCAATCACAACCTTCGCACAACCTAAAGTGATGTCACTTTTCAGTGTGACATTATTAACCTTATCTTTTCCATGCATGCATGTACTTGCACTTTGCCTGTATAAAAATCTGGAAAGGGGCATACATGAGTAAGCCATGTAGATTTTAATCTTATAGAATAAACCGCTTAACATTGAATTTTTGCTGCCAAAGTTCAAGATAATCACATTAAAGTCTATGTGGTAACATGACATAACTATAGCTGTAACAGGGCTTAGAAAATATTTAGCTGTTTTTATTGGCAACCATAGTAGCTCCATTGTCGTGGTCTATGGTTGCTATTTTAGCAAGTTTGCCATTTATTTTATTGGATTTTCATCAGCTGCCAATACTGCTGAGATGTAGTACGACAGCAAAACTGTATGTACTGCCTATACTATTGTAGAACCTGGCGAAACTCACTCTGTTTTCACTCCTGATCCCAAGCAAAGGTGCACACGTTATTGATGTGGATATAGTACATAGGATTGTGACAGTAAAGCTTATCATTTACATCCTAAATTATATAAATCAAGGTAGCCAGTATCTCATTTGCCTATAGACGGCTGAATATTTGACACTAAGGAAAACCTAAAGTTTTTATTTTTATTTCAGTGGCTCTATGTAACAAAACCAATTCTTCCTCAGTGGGCTTCTGTGGTCACCTGTGATGTTTTTATTGTATTTCTTTTTGTAGAGGTTTCATTTTTTAAGATATTTTGGGGCATTTTAGGCCTTTTAATGACAGGACAGCAGAAGGAGTGAAAGGGGAAAGAGAGGGGGAATAACATGCAGCAAAGGGGGCCCACTGCATCAAGGAGTAAACATCTATACATGGGCCCCTGCTCTACCAACTGAGCTCTCCGGGCACCCTTTGTAGAGGTTTCTGTGGTAATCTGCACTGTGTACAAATTGAATGTATACGTATAGACTCTTTTCTCTGGTCTTCCCTTTTTAGGGTTTTTAAGTCAGGCAGTGGATATTGGAAGATTTGGTACAGGTAGCGTAACTTCTTGACCTTTTAATGCTCTAAAATCCCTGTAGTTTGATTGTGTTCTACTAATATCCACATAAATGATCTTTTGTTTGTGAGCAAGACCGACGTAGTTTAGAGCTGCACTCCATATCAATTAACATTTTGAAATTGTTCTTCAACTCAGGCCTGAGGGTATGTTGATACGTCTCGCGGGGCCAGAGAAGAGGCGTCTAGGGGGTTCGGACGGGGACTGAAGGCGAGGAGGAAAGACGGACCGGGGCGGAAGACATGGGTCAGTGTGTCACCAAGTGTAAGAATCCAACATCCTCACTCGGCAGTAAGAGTGGAGACAAGGAGAGCGGCTCCAAGTCCCACAACAAGAAAGGAGGCAGTGCTGGTAGTGGGGGCCACAAAGAAGAGCCCAGTGTGCTGTGTAGCAAAACCACCGGCGAGCTGTCGAATGGCACCAAGCCGTTGGAGGTTACAGTGGAGACACCGGTCATTCCTGCGGTGACGGGGGAACCACGCAAGGATGAGTATCTGGATGGAGATGGGCTGTCAATGCTGCGCATTGAGGAGTTGTTCCACTGCTACAAGGATGAACAGGAAGATGCCATCTTGGAGGAAGGCATGGAGAGTTTTTGCAATGACCTGTGTGTGGACCCGGCAGAGTTCCGTGTGCTTGTTCTTGCCTGGAAGTTTCAAGCAGCCACCATGTGCAAGTTTACAAGGTACGGGATGTTTGGGGAATGAGGCGTGTTGTTTTCACTGGTATCTGTTCATCAGGATGAACTAGCATAACGACTGCATAATTATAGGTGACGACTGACATTGTGACACCTCATCCCAGATGACTAAGACATATTTCATTAGTGTCTGCCCGGATTTAATTACCACACAAAATGCTGTTATTTTAATATAAATATATATTTTTTATTTTAGTGTTATATGTGGCAATTCTCAGTGTGTCCTGGTGGCCTAGTTTTAATTTTAAAATTGAATTTGTTCACTCCTTCCACACACACACACACACACACACACACACACATACACATGCACATGCACACATGCACCCATAGACATACAATTTGGGAAATGTTCAGGTGCTCCAAGCAATTAGAGGGCACCTCAGCAGTGCCCAGGAACTGAGCTACATACTTGGTCCATGCAGTACTTGAACTGACCAATGTCTGTTATATTTTGAAAGGGGGCACTGTTTTAAAAAAAAAAAAAAAAAAAAAAAACACAACAGGACTTCACACACATGGGTCATTTAGTTGACTTCCTACCTCTGCACAACCCTGCGGCAAATTTCCAGATTGCTTTCTTTAGTCTGAACCTGAACATAGAAAGCTTAGTCGCTGTCGATGTATATCCATAAAAGGTGAATAGAAATAAAAGAGCAATTTTTCCTTCCAATCTTTACCATTATGTGATGTAAAAAAAGACCTGTTCTTGATTTTAATTAACACAATTCTCTGGAAACCTGCTTCATGAAACTGGTCCTTCTCTTCCCTATAACATGCCGTCAACTCTGTTACTCCAAGTGAAAACATAAGGATTCCTTAAGCAAATATGTGGGATTGGGTCCAATCAAGGCAGTTTTATAATGGATTACACACAGCCAGCTGGGAGGAGGCCTCAGGGAAGACCCAGGACTAGGTGAAGGGATTATATCTCCAACCTGGCCTGGGAACGCCTCGGGATACCCCAGTCGGAGCTGGTTGATGTCGCTCGGGAAAGGGAAGTTTGGGGTCCCCTGCTGGAGCTGGTTCCTCCCCGAACCAATACCAAATAAGCGGATAAAGATGGATGGATACAGCCTGTCTTTGACGGAGCCATTGTTTATTGTCATCACATATGTGAGGCGCATCTCCCAATACTTGTAATTGATTGGTTTGTAGAAAGGCTTTCCCGTCCCTTTTTTATCCTCAGTTTATGTGAGTGTTTTTCCCCAACGAACCCCTGCTCTCCCAACGCCCGCAGCACCTTTTTTTTGTTTTGTTAAGTTGTTAAGAAGCAAGACACAGGAACTTTTGTTGAGCTACAGCATTTATTCAGAGACAAGCCTACACTTTACATTTACTACCACCTAACAAGTAAACTGCTCATTTATTCTCTGCTTGTTGACAGCTGTTTGCTCTGAGCGCATTCATTCACACTCCTGCTCAACCACACACTACACACACACACTAAGCCAGGGTTTCCGCTGTGTACATGTAGCAACGGCGCACCCCCGCTCCTCCCGCTGTTTATGAAAAGTCATAATTACACAACTCTGCAGAGCCTGCTCTACTGAACTCAAGTGAACAGTCACCTGCGCCCTCTCCTTTTTTGAAGGGTGAGCAACTGGAACGGTGACAGGACGTCATCCCTCACAAAGTCATAGCAACCCCAGCTGCTGAAAAAACTTCTAGCGAAAATACACTGTAATCAGTAAGATATTGCTTAAAGGAGCTACGCTTCTCTTATAACAGGACTGCCAGAACTTCATGTATTTTGCCCGAAAACCTGAAACATCCCAAAAAATGCTTTTACACTAGAAACGTACCAAACCATGTTTCAGCTTGATCCGGACCAGACCATCTCTTTTGGTCGGACCAAAATTCGTCTGTAGTCTGGGGGAAGTTTCATGCCTGTAATTTTGGTTCCGATTGAATTGTAAAAGTACAAAAATCTGGATACAACGTAGGTGTAAAAAGACACTAAGTGTTGCTTTAGTATTTTGTTCATGCTGAGAATCAACATGACATCATTTTGCGTAAACATACATGTTGGGTTTGGGAAACGTGACACGTGGGACACAATCCCCGGTCTCCTGGGAGAAAGTCTTGTGTTTTGCCCATCCACCACCCCGAGCAACCTCTCTACGCAGATTTCCGCCCATTCATACTACTCGCTACACTGTAAATTCACACGCAATCACAAGGTAATGTAAGTCAATGGAGGCCAAACGGCGTTGATAAACATGCTAAAAAGCAAGTATGCGTCTTGATAACACGCTAATAATAGCATACGAAATTGGGGTGTCATACATATGCCTTATCATGAGATCAGTTTGTTAGAATTAAGATGCAGTCCAGATCTTTCTGCCACAAAGTTGCACACAGACAATGTGGAGGTATTGGCTAGTTAACACCTTTTCTGAAGTAGATTGTCAACCCCTTGCATGTTCTACAGGCACACTATTGGTAAACCTCAACAGGACCAGCACTATTCACTAGTCCACTTGCAAGTCCAGTAGCACCTTTATTCCTGACAAGCCTCTTTGTCCCAGGCTGTTGGTGTCCATTCTAATGAACAATGTAAATAGGAAACAACTAATATTTGTCTTTGATATACCAGAAACCATATAAAAATGGTTTCTGGTATCAATAACATGTTGAGGCTGACCATAATATTGTGCACCTCCACTAACTATCTTTATTTTCTAATAACTACACTTGTATTTCCTTGCATGCTATCACGAGAGTACGGAAAATCCATTTTGTCAGGCTTTAAGTGATACGTTAGTGTCCGAACAGCAGCGGACCGAACCAATCAGTGTCCGGTGAGGAGCTATTGGCAGCTGCGGGCATGGTTTAGGTGTGTGTGATGGCCGCGACTGTTTGTCCAAAACAGAAGTGGACGTGATAGAAACCCATTTACCTGCCAGGTATTTTTTAAGTGCCTGCCTTTTCTCCAAATAATTGGCAATGACGTCTTCTCAGGAGGGTCTGTGTTAAGAACCTGGCTCATCAGGTTAACACTTCTAGCCACAGTTGCAGGTGTTTGACCTTGTTTTCAGTCTTCCTCTGTGTAGTGGTCCATTCATCGCGCCTTTCAAACACAGTTTTCTGCAGCTCAACTAGACACACACAAACTGTTTTACACCATCAGGAAGGGGGCACACAGGAAATGAATCTTGCTCTGCACTCCCACTGCAGTTAATGTTAGAGATGAATATGGCTGCATGCTGGCCAGGTCACTTGTCACCCCCTCCCCCTCTGATTTTTTTTTTTTTTTTTTACTCAGCACTTTTCTATCCAAAGGCTTTGGACAACACTACACTCTGGTTACCAACGTGTTTCATTGTCAACTGATGCTTACTGAAGCTGTTTATATTCTATTTGACTTTGAAAGCCTATATTGTTGTAGGGCTCAAAAACAAAGTACATCTGCCTGAAGTGGAATAATGTTAGTCAATGTTAGCTTAAAAGAACAGTTTTCCCTACAATTTTTAAATGTATTACTTAAATTGCAAGGGGTAAGGCCTCCTCCTTTGTCACGGTTTGTTTTAAATATTTTTCATATATATATATATATATATATATAACGCATATCTCTGTGTTGTGCAGTGAAATGCTTGTTTGCCTCTTCCAGTACTGTGCTTCAAATATAAATCTAAGAATGCAATATATACAACAGAGGAAATTCAAGTTATAGGTAGTTATATATAGTTGTTATAGACACATGGCCCTTTTGTTTGCATTAGATGACTTCACAATCTTTACTTGTTGCTACTAGTTAGCTCTGGTGCTGGGTATTTTGTTGAAACTATGTTCTTTGCTTCTGGGATTTATCATGCCAAGTGAAGTTGTCCACTATCATTCTGATGTCTGGTCCGGTTTACTTTGTGTCACCAGGAAGGAGTTTGTTGATGGCTGCAAGGCCATTCAGGCAGACAGCCTCGAGGGCATCTGCTCACGTTTCCCCGTCATGCTGCAGGACGCCCAGGGAGAGGAGAACTTCAAGGACCTGTACCGCTTCACCTTCCAGTTTGGCCTGGACGCCGAGGATGGCCAACGCTCGCTGCAGCGAGAAATTGCTATCGCCCTGTGGCGCCTGGTGTTCACGCAGGACTCGCCCGCGATCTTGGAGCACTGGCTGGACTTCCTGTCGGAGAACCCCTCCAGTATTCGGGGCATCTCAAGAGACACTTGGAACATGTTCCTGAACTTCACCCAGGCCATCGGGCCTGACTTGAGCAACTACAGCGAGGACGAGGCCTGGCCGAGCCTCTTCGACACCTTCGTGGAGTGGGAGTTGGAGCGTAGGAAAAAGGAGGAGGAACAGGCACTGATGGCAAAGGAGGAAGAGGGGAGGTGTACTGAGACAGAGTGTTCTCCCACCACAGACAGACTTGAAACAGAGGGAAGCCGCGGCTCACAGACGTGGGGGGGCCACTAACGAGGAATCAAACATTTGTAAGGGAGGAAAGGATATGATCTACATCTGAACTGTACATCTGTGAATCATTGGATGAATATTAGTATTATCATTACGGCTGTTCATTTTGCTCTCCTTTTCTGTCGGGTGGGATTCCTGCTTTGCACCCTTATTTTTTTTGTTTTTTTTCTCTCGAAAGGGCTCTAAGAACTGTCATGTTTTAAGCACTTCTATTTAAGTTATTGTTTTACTTTTTTCCTCCTCCCATGTGTGTGTTTTAGTAATTGGACATGTGGTCCTTTTTAACATCCACCTACCTACCTACCATAACCCAGCAGACTAAGGTTGGTTTTAAAACAGGCAACAGAAAGCCATAACCTTTTCCTATTTAAGACATTTAATTTTGACCTGGTAACACTGCTGATATGTGTAGTTCAAGGAAATCGTTAATATTAAAGAAAAAGGGAAATTTTGGCAACCTGTCTACATATAATTTCTTATCAAAATATGAGATTTACCAACGGAGTCAGTGAAATTGTTTTGATTGGACTAGATTGTATACTTTTATCTTGCAGTGCTGTGAGGATGAATTGGTTGCACTTTTTTGCCTTCACTCACCTGCAAATACACGGCAAACAGTAATGTATTACAGTTTGTTTTTAAAGGTAATGCAAAGTTGTAATATCCATTTAAATCCAAGTTGGTTTCCATGGTAACAGACCCAGCCTCTTCTGCATTTTGTGTTTTTGAGTGCGACTAGTGCAGTGAGCGGCTTAGCTCGTTTAAGCAGCTGGCTGTGCTTCCTTTTGACCTCATAGCATCTACCATTTTGATGTCTACTTATTTTTCAAGAAGCGGTTAAGTGTGTACAACACAATGATGCTGGCCTTTCTCAGATGCCTCATTTAACTTCATCGTAGGAAGTCTGTAATGCAACAATTTGACTAGAGCTTGGTCTTTTCTCAATAGATGCCTAAACCTGAGTTACATTTAGGACCGTTACCCTGGGCGCCACACAAACCTTGTATTGTTTACCTTCAGGATTTTATGAGTCTCGAGACACGTCCTTGAACTGCTATACAAAAAGTGTGCACACTTCACAAATAACGTAGACTGCTGCTGGTGATGACTGTAATGGATTGCACAAAAATTGATGGCATGCTTAGGCGCTACTTGCAAGGCTTTGCAGAGAGATTGATGTCAACCACATTATTTCCATTTTAAACCTTTTCCAAACCGTAGATTGATCCCAAGTATAGCCTTGGGTGTATTGGGATGAGTGTTAACTGCTGGCAAATCAAGATACAGGGTATGGGTTCAGTGTGGTTAAGAGGGTGGCCATAATCTGATCTGTTTGGTTTACATCTACAATGGTTTTATTTCAGACCCCTTTGTCCCTTTTATATAAAATGTACTGATTTATAATAAATAAAAACAGTGTTGAACTTTTGACTGTTTGGCCATGGAAACGTGTTATTTTACTTCACGGATCTCCTTATTTCTGTGTAATCTTATGCTATGGTGAATGACATACCCGAATACTACTGTCTTCAGGGCCCCAGACGTGTGGTTTTGTAGCGCAGGGCTTTGTGGAGGCTTGTCTCGATGTCGGAGTTGCTGCAGGCGGAGAGCGGACAGGCTGGGGGCGTGTCTGACACTGATGTGGAGCTCCCCATTGGTGGACAGCTATCCTGGTTACCAACCAACACTACTCACTGGGCACATGAGAAAACACACAAAACTCGTCCAATTCAAAGCTAATTGCTAACAAAGTGCTGTTTTAAAGGGACAGTAAGTGATTTTCTAATATCGGTTAGAACCAGAGTAAACGTGTACGATAATATGAGAGCAAAAGACTGTTTTTGTGTCATTTTATGCTGACTAGCTAGATACATGCTAAAGCTAACTAGTTAGCCTCTCAGTTTGTTGTTAGCGTCAATGCTAACTAGGCAGCTTGCTAACGTCTCTGCCTCTAAGCCCAGGAATTAAATTGTGTGAATAACCGTTGACTCGTAAAAGTACTGGACACTGTCAAAAAGCGTTAGCTTGCCGTGTAACGTTATAGTTACCACAGTCAGGAATGTCTAGCGTGTTGGCTAGTAATGCCATACACATCAATCCAGTTAGCAAACGTTACCACACATCTGTCAACTCGTTGCACGCATAACGGTTAACGTCTGAATGTCTTAAATTAGTTTTTGTTATAGTAAAATTGTCAAATTTTGGCATGGAAACAGAGGATATAATGTATAATCTAATTCTCTGGTCGTTCAGCGGGTGGGGTGGTTTTTTAAATGAACTGCATTCAAGGTAATTTAAGTTTATGTCACAGATAACCTTGGGCTTGTCATCTGTGTTCCCTCTGCAGTGGTAATCATCACAACACATATTTCACTTATCTTTGGAGAACCATTGGCCCTCCAAAATATGGGATAGGGTTATGTGAACAGCATAACCTGCAGCCATACGATGCATAACGAGGTGAGCAAAGATCGTTTCATCATCTGCTCTGCCAGAGTTCACACCACTGTCATGTTAACACGAAACACTATCAATAAGCTCTCTAATTTTCCGTGCATTCGCAACAATGCAAATGACATTTTACAGCAGTTTTCTCCCTGTTTCTCTAGTCTCTGTCACTAACAAGTACTCTCTGTTCTTTCTTCAATTTCCTTTCCTCTCTTCTGCTCCTGACATTGACAGATGCTATTGCCTATAGTTGACTTGTGTAAATTAAGTAAGGGCTTTGTGATTTCTTTGCTCGTCTTGCATGTTTATTTATAAAAATGGAATGGCATGATAGCTGACTTTGTTATGCTCCTTCCAATACACACACAAATGTGTCTAATTTACCACTGGCTGAGGGTCAATGCCCATGGTTAGGGACAACATTTCTTAAGACTGAAGTTGGCAGACATCTGCTGACGATGATTTCATTTGAATAAGTCCAGCAATGTCTCAACAAAAACACCACTCTGTTGATATTTTAAATTATGTGAAACTGTAGATGTATTATTATTATTTTTTTTACAATATGCAAGCTGGCTTTTAAACACCATTGATCAGATGTTTATCACTCTCTAGTTGACATTTTAAGTGTTGATTCACATGATAGATTTCTGACATGGATTGTCAATGCTTGTTTGCTTGAAAGGGCGACGCTTCATTTCTACTGTGGATGGGATGGTACGGGACGGCATGTCCCCCCCACTTTTAAAAATCCTGTTTGTGCCCCCGCCCACACACACACACACTTTCAAATTAGTTTGATATCATTTTTCTTTATAAGTTTCTTTGACTGGCCCTAATTTTAAGCAATTAACAAAGTAAGACATCTTTTCTTATGCATAGTTTAGTACTGTCATTATTTATAACATAATTGCTTTATTGCTATATGTTGAGCTCACACACCCAAAAAAAAATGGTAGCACAACCTTTTAAAGAAGAGCATGAATTTGACATGGCATGGATTTATAAAAAGTGTTGGAGTTACTCCTCGGGGATCCTGGCCTATGCTGAGTCGGTAGTTTCCCGCAGTGTGTGTAGATTTTTCAGCAACGCCTTTTGCTGTGATCACCATTTTGCCACTTCATCTCAAAATTGAAAGTCTGCATGCCTTTGATCCTAAAATCATCATCGTTTCAGCGTGTCCAGACAAACTAAATCTTGTTCAGCTACAGCTGAAATTGTCACGATACATATGGTGGGGTTTTCAGCAGAAAAAAATGTTAGGCTGTTCAGTGATGGATGCACCTGGACTCCAACAATGTTAAGGTTTGCAAATGTGTTAAAGTGATGATCAGTTCTTATTAAGGGCCCGCAAGAAAACATTCCCAATTTTTGACATCCCATTTTTAACCCCAGGACCTACACTGACTGAATGTCTTTTGATTCTGTTGCCATTCATGCACCGTTGGTTGAACAGGCCCATTTGGCCCCAAAGACCCTACTATACCACTTAGCAATTTACTTAAATGTGTCTTGTCTAGCTGCTAAGGACTTCGAACATCTTGACACATTGCATGTGCTATATTGATGCATTGTTTATTTAAGACTGGAGGAGCAAGTTGTGCTTAAATTTTGTGATGTGGGTACTTGTGCAACAATGAGTATTGTTTATTGTGACAAATAGCTGATGTAGGCTTTTCTGACTCTGCAATGTGTGTGTGTGTGTGTGCGTGCGCGTGCCTCTGCTGGTGTTCTTTAAGGAGAGTAAGACGTGCCAAGGAGAGAAGCTAGCCTCTGCTGTGGACGACACTCTGGATGAATATTTAATCGCCCTTCAGCACAAAAACAGGTGAAGTATGAGCACAAGCTGCTGGGGAGTGCCAGATTGGATTTCACAGAGGAGATACACAACTCCCCACGACTTTCAATGCTGCCTAAGTGGAGCACTGATTGGTTACTTCCTTTGACATATACAGCACTAAATTAGTGTTTGAAATGTGGGAGAGTGGAGGTTAGAGTAGCTAGAAAACGTGGTGTTCTCCTGTGCTCCCTACATTTTAATCTTAGTCATCTCAAACATTAGATACATCATTTCTTTTCTCCACAGGATCCTAAAGCGCCTTAAAGTTAAAGACCCCAGGGAGATTGAGTTGGAACAGCTTGAGCAAGGTTTTTCCATTTATCTTAATGGAGCCAATGCTGAAGCCGACAGGAAGCTGCCCAAGAGCTCCAACCACAAGTCTGTCACCTCCCCACCTGCTCGGAGGCTGGCATATACAGCAGGTACAGTATGCTGCTGCTGGACAAAAATAAACCTACAGACACTCAAAAGTAAAATGTCTTACATAAGACCTCATTATTTTACGATGATTTCTATGATTTTGAGTATTCTGTCATTTTTACAGTGAAATAGAAGGCTTCACCTCATACTCACATTACACATATTTTTGTTGCTTCTGTCATTTTCAGACCATATGGAACACACAGTAATAGCCACCACTCCTCAGCTTGTAGTTTGCATGGTATGATCCCATGCCCAGTAGCAGTGAATAAATGATAGCGACAGTCATAGCTGGCAGACAGTTTTTTGTTCTTTCTTAATGTACTGTGGACCATCTGCGTAGTGACTGCATGTTCCTTTTCCTCTGAGGCAATAGTCAGCGGCAAGCTGCTCATGTTCCTCTCTGTGCTGTTACTCATTGGCAGATGTCTGTCGAAGCGGCCACCAGTTAAGTGAAAACAGCCATAATCTGGAGCAGACCACTAGCAAGAGGAACCGCACTGCCCCAGGAAAGGTCCAGAGGAAAGAATGGGTGCAGGTAGAGGCTTCTGTTAATTTAACATATTTAATCCTTGATTGTGATGCATCAAAATCAATATTTTCCTGTGAAAGTACACATGTTAAATATTTCCTCTTTTGGCATGTTGCCAGGATTCTGTCAGAATTCGAACAGAGGAAGGACCAAGTTTGCAGATCTCCCCAGAAAAACGCTACTCTGAGGATTTTGAGCCTTCTGAAAGTGGAGACATGGAGGTAGAGTGAAGACATAACAATGCCTACTACAATGTGCGTGGGTGTTTTTTTTTTTTAGGGGAGGGCTATGTGTCAGATGCAGCCGTCTGTACTACTTAGCAGCTCTCCATCTCTGCCATTTCCCTTCTATCCAATCACCACGTTTAATGCAGAGCTCCAGTCCGCGCCCGCCTCGTAGTCCCTGCTCCCCAAGGAACACCTGCAAGGTGTCGCGCTCCTTCAGCTCCAGGCATGAGAGCCAAGGAGGCCAAGCAAATCAGGAGTACAATGAGAAGGTACTTCTCAACCTTGAGGAAGTGAAGGTGAGCAGAAGAAGAAATATCAACACTGTTTTGTTTCATCTTGTCGAGGTGGCGATGTACAGAATCATCCAAGTTTGTTCTGGGTGTTAATGTTTGACATTTTTTCAGGGGTAGCCACACATGTCAAGGGAATTCTTAAAATGTCAACATTCACGTGTGTATGTTTGCGCCTGTGTGTATGTACACTGATGACTGTGTGCAACTGTGCACGCATGCATGCGTAAACGCTGACCTTTTTAAACTAGGTTCTGCGACACAGCCTGGAGGTTAGCATGCGGCGAAGCAACCGCGGCTCGGCAGGAGAGGAGTCGGACGAGGAGTGGGTGGAGGAGCAGATCGAGAGGGAGGAGAGCACTGAGAGTCTGGACGAACTGGGACTGCCTGTCTCGTCCTCCAAGTCCTCCTCCAACCCTCGGCCCAGCAGCTCCCAATGCCGTTTCGACTCAGCTAACCTTGTTGTCCTGGACTTTGGACCCTCAACTAAAGGTATGCTTCAGCATCCACTGTCATTTGTAAATTTGTTATAGATTTTTAGGGCGAGTCTTAATTTGCCCAGAGTGGCTCCTTCTCCTGCTTATCTGCCTCATCAGCACTACATGTACACAAGGAGAATAGGCAAGTACATTAGCTGGCTCTGCACCGATCAAGTTTTGTGTTAGCCTACCCTTGGCCCTTTAATGCCTGTAAACTCACAACATCAAAATGTATTCCTAATATGAAAATGTTCCTGTTTCATTTTCTCTATTTTTCCAGGTCATAAGATTGAACGCTCTCTGTCTGCAAAAAGGAAAGAAAACCCTGACACCTTTATACCTTCCAAGCCCATGTTGGTGAAGAGCAAGACATTAGATATGCCACCTTCCAAAGAGAGCTGGGATGGTCAGAGTAAGTCTTTTAACATTTTTAAATCCAATCATGGTTTAACAAGCTCTTAAATTTAAAGTACAGTATGTGGTACAGTAGTTGGATCTGTTATGGCGTTTTTCCAATACATGGTACCTGATCGACTGTCCGCGACTCTCCTCGCCCATCTTGGTTATCCGTTATGAAAAAAAGTCCATAGTACGTGCCAACAGGTACTTTTTTTAGTACCACCTTTGTCGAGTTTTCAAGTGAGCTGATGCGCTAACAAAAGGTGACATGAAAACCTGCAGACTACTGATTGGTTGGAGAGAATCCTCACTAATCACTGCGTCATCATTGGTAGTGACAAATGGGTGGGCCATTTTGAAATATTTTAGCCAGCTGTGTTTTTTTTTTTTGCTGCTTCCAGCTTCTTTTGAAACAAAATGTGTCTTCTGGCTGGGGCAACAGCTACATGCAGGGAATCAAAAACAACACAGCTTCTACGTTCTGTGTGTATGTTGCGTTAGGTCACGGCAGCTAGATTGTACAACGAACACTTTTGAATATGTGGAATATATCCTGTATCCCATGTGCCATCATCATTACATCTGTGCATCATTTTTCATTTGGGCAGTTTTCATAGTGCAATTTAATAATTTATGTGTAATTTATTGTATAATACAGTTTGCTATATTTTGTACACTTATCCATCTTTGCTCTTATCTTGGCTGTCGCAAACCGCATTTTCCCCACTGTGGGACAAATAAAGGTTTTCTTATCTTATCTTAGTTTCCTGCGGTGTCGCTATGACGACAAGCCACGCTTGCCTCACAAGGCAGTACTAAATTTGCAATGGCAAAAGGAAAACGCGGTTGAGTCAAGCTGGTACTAGCTGTGGGTACGCGCCATAGACAGCATGGTGCGTGATTGTTGTTTGAAAGATGTGTGCTTCTTGCTTAAGGGCCAAGGAGTCGGGTGGAGAGGCCCCTGTCAGCAGCCAGAAAGGCTTCTGTTGAGGAGCGAGACTCAGACGAGACGGCATGCAGGGTCCGCCAGGCCATTCAGCGAGAAAACAACCATGTGCAGAGACCTGAGCTCTTCAACCGCAACACGGTCTGCCTGCCCCACACTGTACATACATATCCCACCCCTACCCACTACTTATTAAAACCTTCTTCTTCACTGTTAACAGTTGTCTCTATGCCACCTAGAGTAACTATTCTATTAGGACCTGACATTTCTTTCCCTGCTCTGCCATATTACTCTACACACTGTTCTGTTGTACAGTCATAACAGAGATTGTGTTATGGGTTTTAATAAACTCTGCCCCTAATAGTTATGTATCTCTGACTCTTCTATTTTGTTTCCTCTTTGTCCAGGGCAGGGGACACCAGATGATAAATGGCTTAGCGCACCACAACAGCCATGACAAGGATGGGAACAGTGTCACCGTGGCCATGCAGAGAATCACGCTTATGGGCCCTGGGTATGCTGACAGAATATGGCACATACATCCTTTAGTGTCAGAACAACAATAATGCTGTTTTATATAACAGAAATGTATAGTGTATACAGCCTCTGATCTTGAAGAATTATTTATCAGCATAGCCACCACAATGCTTAGCCATCCCTCAACATTAACACAAAGGCTAGACAAAGCATCAGAGCTGAGGCTGTCATCCTTCTGTTCAGGCAACAACAGAAACTGCTGCAAGCCTTGGAGAAACTTGAAGCAGGACCCAGCTGCAATATTCCTCAGAGTGTCAAAACCGACTATAGCAAGCAGCCGGTGAGTCAGTAAGACTGTCTCGCTGTTCAGAATGAATAATCGGAACGGTGCTCGGTGTGATGGAAAAGTGTACAGAAGCACTTGTGGATTTTTTATGTTTTCATTGCAGGGAAAGCTGTCCTCGGCTGATGTCACCCCAACATTATATGTTACCATGGAGATCCTGTCAAACTGGGGGAACGCTTTGCACGTTGGGCTCACTGAGTTGCAGTTCTTCTGCCTCAGAAACAAGAAGATGTATGTTTCTCCACATGACCTAGATATCAGGAACGCTGACTACCCCGGGAATCTGGGGGCGCTTGTCAATGGAAAGGTGAAGGTGAGCCTTCATTGTCATCCCATTTGCAAATGATCAAGTAAAGTTCAGTAGACTTTTTCCACAGCTGACAATATATTGGGGCTTGTCATTGTGACTTAGTAGGAAAAGATTAATAATTAATCATTGTGTCTCTGCTCAACGTTATTGCCCCAGTAGGCCATTACAATTAACAAGCATGCACAATAATAGGGATCTGAAGCTTGAACACCTACATGGGATGCAGCCATCATTTTACATCTGTCTGTTTTGTAAAAGGCCGAATACACGGCAGTTCTTGAAATGTGTGAAGTAATTTGTGTATAAACACAATACAGACACGTCTCCATTTTCTTCGGTTTATAGACCACCAAAGAGCGTCACATGTGGACGTGTTTGTTCCACCCTCCCATCCAGCTCTACTTCATCATCAGGAACACGGAGCGTTCCCCAGACTTTGGAATATCTCGCATTAAAATCTGGAACTACAACACAAGCCTCAATGTATGTTTTTTTTTCTTCTAAATGTGTGATAATTATTGTTTATAAGAAGTTGAATTGTCAGATACCATTTGTTCAACACAAGTGCAATCCGTTTCACACATCAATTGATTTACCCCTCTCTCTTATTTTCTCTCTAATCTCTTTTAGGAGATTATTCATTTAGCTGTCTGGAGCACTAGAGCTCATGAATCCATCATGCTTGTGTGTTGTCACTATAATACCGTGGTGTATTGGTGTGGGGAAGTCAGGGAAGTGGTTCTCTTTTAGCATTGGCTGGCTGAGTTGCCAGTCAGACTGTCCAAATGTAGAACAGTGAGAGATTAGCCCCAGGGATTAGTGTTGGGGAAATGTGGGCTTCTGCCTCTCAACCTCATTGCTGTTCATAGAGGGGCACAAAGGCCCCATTGTATCTCTTTCTGTGTTGTATCTAGAGTAACTTGATGTCTTGAACCTGAAAGGTAAGGAGCTGTCGGTGGGGAACAAGTTTGAGCTTTACCTGGGTTTAAAGTAGTTTACTGTCTAGAGGATTGAGCAGATTTGAGTTGGGCTTCAGCCATTTCATCATGGCAGCCATGGCTTTATATCTGTGAGAGCGCTAATTACTGCTAGCTTGGAAAGCTCTTCAAATGAGAAATAGGTAAAAACTATACTTTTTGGGATTGCAGCTTTCATTACGTACTCGCAATATTACATCATATAAAATGCTAAATATTTTCCTGTGATAAAAATGTAACCCCAAATCCTTGCCTTTTGATTCATTTGCATTTTATATCTTTACTTTAATATGTATAATGAATTTTCTGTAGACGTTAGATATTCAAATCTTAAATAATTGGGCATTTTGTAGCTTGTAACCTGCCTGTATATTCAGGTGAATTAAAACTCATTTTCTTTTTCAGGATCTTGACATTGGTGCACGGCACATAAAGCTGTACCTTAACAGCACATTGGTGTTTGAAGGTGAGCTGGAGAAGGGCTGCGGCAACCACGTCTTTGACTACAGCACCACAATTGACCTCCAGGATTTCCAGATTTCGGACTCCTTGTTTTCCAGCCCTGTTTCTTCAGGACACAATCTACGGGGTGCCAGCCCCCAGCGCCATGAGGACAGAAAGGGCGGGGAGGGCAGCAGCACCCAGGACCACCACAGTTGGAATCCGCAGCCATCAGATGCAGGCCAGACTATGATAGCCATGCAGGAAAAACCACATACATTGCTACCACCCATCAGTCCTTCACCAGTGGGGGTTTCCACTCGTCACTCCTCGACACAAAGAAACTCTTTTGACCTGGCTGCTTCAGTGGAGCCCCTCTCTCTCCGGCAGCAGGTGGAGCAGCCTGCAACCATTGAGCAGACGGTCACCACCCAGCCGTCGTCCTCACGGGTGGCCCCCCAGTGGCTGCAGCCCCTGAGCAGAGGAGCTCCAGAGGGCTGCGAAGCCAGCAGGGAGAGGCCCCGATGGCTGGTACCTCAGCACTCTGCAGAGCCCAAATCTCCGTCAGCCTCGTCCTCTTCAATGCTCCAGGAGCTGCCCTGTAACCCAGGCAGAGTGTGTAGGGGGATGGAGAGGACAGTGAACGGGGATCAGTGGAAGGCTGAATCTTTGGACCTAAGCTGCGACTTGCTGGAGGAGCTTGCAGAGCAAGCCCAAGACAGGCCCATCAGCGGACGCAGGAGCTCATTTCGAAACACTGCAGTCATTGCCAAGCAGACAGAAGAGCAGCACTTTCGAGTTACTCCACTTTCAAACACAGGTACAAGTGTCTAAAGTTATGATACCTAAACACAAAGGGACACTATTATATGTGATAAGTTCGCCCTTGTGATTTATTTTGTGCTGTATTTCACCTATTAAGCAATCCCAAGCTCTACAAATTTCTTTCAAATGATTTAAATAAGATTGTGGAAAAGGGACAGATTGTTGGGCTTGGGCTTTGTGTAACAAAGCTGACTGCCGCTTCCATTTAGTCTTGCAATCTCCCAGACTACAAATAAATACACCACTTGATTGAAGGGCCATTTTTGACTTTTGTAGTACACGCAATGGATGTCCCAAAGATACTGTACATGTGTGTTTTTACATCTTTCTATTGCCTTTAAAAATATTTTAAAACGAGGAACTGTTAAATATGATCTTATTTGAAATGGGCTCATTTTTTAAAATGTATATCAAAACAGAGATGAGATGTTTAGTGTATGGCAGTTTACAGTGGTAGGGGCTTGTTAGTAATCATTAGCTAATCTTTGTGTATTTGCCAGAGGAACCGATGCCATTGGTGAACACAAACAGGAGGCAGTGCAGCCCTCTGGCCCAGCTGCACAGCCAACAGGATGACACCCTCAGGGAGTCCTGGGACTCTCTTACTAAGTTCAACCAGTTCCAGCGTGGACGCATCTCCAACATGGGCTTTGAAGGTGACATCTTTGATGAGTTCCTCCAGCGGCAGGGCCGTGGTCCAACCACAGTTCCAGTCAACCCTTCCACAGCACCCAGGAGCCCACATTCCTCCGTCACCACTCAGGGGGCACTGTGTGAAGGCCCTGACGATGATCAATCCATGGAGCGGGAGGACGAGTTTGAGATCCCCGTGCTGCCGCAGGGCCAAAGACTGGTCATAAACATTCTGTCCACCTGGGGCGATCGCCACTATGTGGGCCTCAACGGCCTTGAGGTGTTTAGTTCCAGTGGAGAGCCCCTACAACCTGCTCACATCCTTGCTGACCCTCCAGACATCAACATTCTGCCTGCATACGGCAAAGATCCACGTGTGGTCACCAACTTGATTGATGGCGTTAATCGTACCCAGGACGACATGCATCTTTGGCTAGCACCTTTCACCCCTGGTTGTAGGCACACCATCTTTCTGGACTTTGGAGCTCCCTACCAAGTGGCCATGATCCGTGTGTGGAACTACAACAAGTCACGCATTCACTCCTTCCGAGGGGTGAAGGAGGTGGAAATGCTGCTGGATGGAAGGTGCATCTTCAGGGGCGAGATTGCCAAGGCATCTGGGACACAGTCTAGAGGTAGCTGAACAGAAGAGCCTCACGAGTTTTTAACACTCTTTTATGTGTTGTTATGATCAAGTTTTCCATTTTTTTTCTCACTTTGCTGTCACTTTAGAGTTAGACCAATTCGGTGACACTATCCTGTTCACCACTGATGATGAGATCCTGGAGGCTATGTCTCGTTATGATGAAACCTTTCTCGGTGAAAGTGAGGGTCCCGAGAGCCTGGTGGCTGAGGAGGAGCTGCAGAGACCACGCACCGCTGATGGAGAAGGAGAGGAAAGACCCTTTACACAAGCTGGCTTCCGAGAGGAAGACCTCAAAGTAAGTACAAGTATTTTCAGCAGTGGGTAGAGGTTTTCCAAATGTTTTTTGTATTAACTCCTTTAATGTTAAACGTCCAAGTTATTTAGGCACCTTATTCCCAACTGTGACAGTGACGACTAAACAAAGACGCAGAACATTCAAACCATCTGTAAAAGCAAAAGAACTGAGGATTGTGTAGAAAGCACAGAAAGCACCTTGCTGGTAGCAAAACAGGCTACAAAAGTTAATTACTCATCACACCATAAACAGGGCAGTGTAACACAATTATGGTTTTAATGTGTTCACGTATTGTCTTAGTTGAAACTTCCCCTGAACCCCTCTGTGAGCCAGTCTGAGGAGAACATGAAGCACATTCCTGGGATGTACACTGGAAATTGTGAGTAGATAATCAGCATCCTGTCGTCACATAATCAGTTCTCTGTTTGTCGTTTGGATCCCTACAATAACAATCTCCCTTCACTCCAGGCCTTAGACTAGAGTTGGTTTTGACTTGGGGGGACTCCCACTACATGGGCCTGACAGGATTGGAGGTGGTGGGGAAAGATGGAGAGAGTATACCTTTAGACCTCAGCATGATGGCTGCCTCACCAGGGGACCTCAATGACCTGCCTGAGTACCAATACGACCTGCGCACACTTGATAAGTACGTCTGAAACTATATGCTGAGCATGTTGAAAAACACGAACATTCAACAATTTATTTTTATTTTTTACAGTAGATGTAGTTTTTTCATTTTTTACCAGTTTCCTCACTCTACTTACTGCATATACAGTTGTACTATGTCTGGTGCAGTCTTCAGTGTCTGTTTCATTACTCAGGCTTATAGATGGCCACAACATTACCACTGATGACCAGCACATGTGGCTGATCCCTTTCTCCTATGGAGAGCCCCACATCTTAAACATAACGTTCAACAAGGCCCAGACCATTGCCGGACTCCGTATCTGGAACTACAACAAGTCCCCTGAGGACTCTTACAGAGGGGTGAGACACGTTTCTGTCAGGCCCAACCAGCATTTGCAATGAAGGAGCAGTCGTTAAAAGATGTTACATGTATGCAAGTTATCTTTACATGAGGATAGTACATAGTATACATCAAACAATATAATACTGTGCACTGTGAAACAGCTAAATATGATAAATTACATTGCAGTGTCAGTTGCTTCAGGTGGAGCCAGAGGGCGTGGATTAGTTTTAACATTTCCCATGACAGGTTCTATAAAACATGCACATTTCCACATCGTTGGTTCAGGTGAAGGTGATCCATTTGTTCATGGATGATGTTGCAATCTCCCCATTGGAGGGATTCCTGATCAGGAAAGGACCAGGCAACTGTCACTTTGACTTTGCCCAGGAGATCCTCTTCCTAGACTTTCTCCAGATCCCCACCGCCAACAAGAGTGCAGTGGACTACCACAAGTAGGTGCCAGGCATTTAAGTTGCATATATTTCTATTTCATGAGAAAGTTTGGAACCTTCATTTACTAATCCATAATGTTGTTGTGTCTAATTCAGAGGAAGCTTCAAGAAACAAGAACAGGCCAGCATGGACTATGAAGCTCCCATCATGCCTTGTGGATGTATCCTGAAATGCTTTTTGTTCATTGCCAGTGTGCAATATTGTCAGTTGAATCTTTGGATTTGTTCAAACTGACTGTCCAGACTCTTTATTGCAAAATGAAAATTATTTTTCCATTATTGATTACTGTTAATAATTCCTTGAAAAATGCATTGATTGTTTGGTCTTGAAAATGTCAGTTCATATCAGTAACATGTGGTAATACTTTAATATTCTATATGCAGCCCTGTTTTGTTTTGCACTCACAGCTGGCCCAGTCGTGCTATAATGATTGATTATTATTTTTCTGTTATGCCAAAGGTGGAGGTGCAGCCAGCCTAAATACACCCCCTGTGTTCCATCATTAAGTCATGGCAAATAGAGTTTGCCAAAGATGAAGGCTGTGTCCAATAATCACTCTTTAATTCACTCATTCTCTACTCTCTATTTAATAGACACTCATTACTTTATTCTATAGTGAGCAATAAATTGGGATTTCTGACACAAATAAACCATCGTCAAAGTAGTGTACACTTTCACGGACACTTCTTTTTTGTTTTCCATTACTGGAATTTTTGAGGTAGATAAAGTTCAACCTCAGAATTTAGAAACTCAAACAAAATACTGGATAGTAAATACAGTGCAGTAAATAGAGGATTACTTTGGACACAGCCCAGGCCTGATATATGCTGTACATTGGGTTTCATGTTGCATATTCCTTGACCTTCACCCATCAGTCATCTTTCAGCTGCAGCTGTTAACAACCTGGGGAGACCCGTACTACATCGGCCTCAACGGCCTTGAATTTTATGACCACAACCACGAGAAGATCATTCTCAGTGAAAACAGTATCCTTTCTTTTTCACAAACCAAAACTCTCTTCACCATCTAGAATGTACATAAACATATAATCTTACTTTCACCTTTTTGCAGTTAAGAATTTTGTTCTTGAGTGTTTATCTATAAACATTGAGTTTAGATGGCTAAAAATCACACATGTACGACTTTTTTTGTCGACCTATGAATATTAAAAGCCTACCCTGATACCATGAGATTAAGATAATACCTGCACAGTTTGCAGTTTGCATCATATTATCTATGAAAGATATAGCTTTACTTGTGGGACAGAAGAGGACAACTAGAGGAAGGACACACATTAAAAGTTTTTTTTCAAAGGCCATATATCTGCTACAGAATCAGTCGTAAATGACGACTGACTTCAGCGATAAATTCATTATAGCAGTTGTAGGAGTATTAATGGGTATACATGTGTGTTTGTTCCTCAACATTATTTCCACCAGACATTGCTGCTTTTCCAGACAGTGTGAACGTACTGGACAATGTAAGCGGTGATGTGAGGACTCCAGATAAATTAATAGATGGAGTCAACAGTACCCAAGATGGAAGATGTATGTGGTTAGCCCCGGTGCTCCCTGGACTGGTGAGGATCTGAGACAGAGTGCATTCAGTTAACACACTCCGTTTTCCAGTACATTTGTGTAAGTGTGTATTGTATCCACATAGGTGAACCGTGTGTACGTCATCTTTGATCAGCCAGTGACAGTGTCCATGATCAAACTGTGGAACTACTCAAAGACACCACAAAGGGGAGTGAAAGAGTTTGGGGTAAGCCTCTGTCTGCTGGGAGCTGGGCAATCACTTCTTTTTGAATTTGCACCTCAAGCAGCAATCAGTATGTCTCTCTGTGTGTTTGTACAGCTGCTCGTGGACGACCTCCTGGTGTACAACGGCATCTTGGACTGTGTAAGCCATGTGGCACGAGGCATTCTGCCTACCTGTGATCCAGTGGTGCCCTACCACACCATCCTGTTTACAGACAACGCCTACATTGCACATCGTGAGAGGAACACTGTCATCAGGTACCCTGGATTTTTTAGGGTGTAGCTATATTAATGAGTTCTTTGAGTTCATGGCTGATTGTATGAAAAGTCCAGCACAAAATGGTCATAGACAGATAACCGATTATTAAATAGTATATATCTCTGATGTTCCACATACGGGATTGCTCCGGTGCCGCAAGAAATTCCGCCGGGCACATGTGTTTTTTACCAATTTCCGTTTCCTTCCGCTTTCTTTTTTACTCTGGTGGATTTACGAGGACTATGGTTAACTTCTCCTTAGCTTTACGCTAGGTAAATCCAGACAGCTAACTAGACTATGTCCAATCAGAGTTTCTCTCGCACAACTTATTTGTAGCGGCTTTGTGCGGACCTTATCGCCTATATGCCAATAAACCAGAACATGTTTTCCTTCCATCCCGGAATGCTGTGTGGACCAGCCAGACCCTCCTCCATTCCACAGGGTGTGGATGGTCTGGCAAAGCGAGACTACCCTTTGAATTTTGTGAATCAATTTGACCATTTGATATACAGTCTAAATCAGAAACTGATGGATAAACAAAGAAGGTTAAATTCAAGCCCATTGCCAAGTGGTAAGTTGTTTTAAACACAGATGTGCTCTTCTTCACTTCAGCCCTCGTGGCAGCAGACAACACCAACAGTGAGTAACAGAGCCTGTGAAAGCCCCGTTTTAGCACCTCCCCGTGGTCAATCCCTGTATTGAAGAGTCCCCCAATGCACTCAATTCTTTCTCAGCCATCCTACCACACCCTCCCTACCACATGCTTGATGCCTTAGTCCCTGCTCTCTCTCCTTGGTTCCCTCTCTAGCTCCATCCTTGGTCTTAAGGCCTGGACCCTCTGGCTTCAAGCTTTGTTATCAGTCAGCCCTCCGTTCTGTGTTGTTTCTTTATTCCAGTTTTCCAATTGGCGCAACCAAAATGCTTACATGTACTGTATCTGCTTGTGTCTTCCGTTTTTTCACTGTGTTGCAGTAATTATGTGGAGGACCAGGATGTGAAGATGACCAATGAGAATCAGATAGTCCATCACAACAAGAAGAAACAGACAGCAGACCCGGGTGAGTCACTAGAAAAATCAGTAAAATAACTTGGGTCAAATTTGAATGTGCTAATTCTTAACTAAAAGCTTATTTGTTCCCTTAATCTCTTCCCTTAATGCAGCTCTTCGACCTAAAACCTGCATGACTGATGGCGGGAAACATGGAAAGAGGAGGTATTGACGGACAGATGAACAGACAGACATGGATTCAACGCTCATGCAAAGAGAGCGGAACTGAAAGGGAGGAAGTATGGCTGAATTTTTAACCCCTACTTTTTGGTGGGTGACTTTTGAAAACCTCCCTTACTTTCAACAAAGTCAAGTTTGCAAAGCAAAGATTGAAAGAAGCCATGACTTGAAAGGGCGACTTGAAAGATGGTCTACAATGAACAGAACAGAGCTTGCACAGATAAAAAGGGGTTTGTGCACACACACACACACACACAGACACAGACACAGGATTCCACTTTATGGTTGGATCACTCGTTTTTCCCCACCAGGACACATGTTATATTAAAATACATACTGTATGGTTGCCCCTCCCACAGTGCCAGGATGAACCCGTGAGGCTGCATTTTTATCAGCCCTGTTATTGTGCCTAGTACTAAACACTATATCTGTGGCTGCTACTTGTGACTTCTGTGTTGAATATTAAAATGCTGCTTGTGGCGTGTAAATACTTACAAAAAAAAAAAAAAAAGGCCACATGAATACACTCTCACATCAGGATGTGGCCAGTGGTACAGTTATTAATGAATTGTATCCACTGATGAGCCTAGACGATCAGCTCTTTGCCTGATGGGTTTGAGAACTGACCGACACTCCCGCCAGTACACCAACCCGTCGTAATGCTATGCAGACACTAATTTATATCTATTAATTATTTATATCTGTTGGCTAATATATTTCAAAGCCTAACGGTTTTACTTGGGGAAGTGCTTCCAGGGAGCTTTTCACCTTTGAAAGATTTTTATTGAAGGCTAAAGTGGAAACGCTTGTAGTTGAAAAAAGTACAGTGGTCCTTTTGTACATTTTAACTTGAAGCTGCACAAAGCTTCAGATTCCACATATGGTTATTCAAAATATATATTTGGCTTCACAGAATTAGGTCAGTATATTTTTCTGCTTAGCGCCAGGTAGAAAGAAAAAAAACTTGTTTGCAATCCAAGTGACCTTTATGGAAGTTGCTATATTTGGTAGATTTTATGGACGCAAACAGATCTTGAGCCAGTAAAGCAAGTTTTAGTAATTTGGCTGACAATTAAAAAAACAAAAAGACAATTGCCAGTTTAGATTTTGAGTAGATTCAGTAACAGGCGACTTCTAATATGCAAATACCATAACCTTACCTCAAATTGAGAAGAATAATCTTGAAAAAGGGATTTATCTTTATTTATCTCTACCTTCACTATAACACTTAGTAGTTGGTGTTGTGTTGTTCATTCATTCAATATTTACTGTACTAACTTGTTGCATGGGAAATCAGCTGTTACCATCTTTAAATGTTACTTTTGTTTGAAAGGAGTTTTTACTGCTTTATTGAAAAAAACATGTCATTCTCCTTACATATGACAGGCGTAACCGTAATGAAATGCAGTTTTATGTATTTAATTTCAGCGTGTCCAAAGGCAACAATGGTCAATATTCTGTATCTCAGTCCTGCTTTGTAGGTTGGTAACTATTATTGTGTGTGACATTAGTGTTTAGAAATATTTAATTATTTTTCTAATCTTGACTGAATATGTATATTTGTTGTAGGTTTATTTGAAATAAATAAAAAATGGCAAAATATATTGTCTCTTCCCCCAGTTTTCTAAAAAAAAGGATCATGTCCTGACTAGACTCCATACTGTTTTGAATTAACACAAAGTATCTATTAATACTCACTGGTGGGATGAACAGCTCACCACAGAGGAAACACATTGGGAACATCTGAACTACATAAATATATCCTCAGATACTTTAATGCAGAATCTGCTTTACATTTCATAGTATTTGTAAGGAATGACTATTTAGTTATAGAACATCAGCAGTGGAAAGGTGGTAATGGGGCCACGTGGACTCCCACCACTTATACAAACATTTAGCTGAGAAGATTACATCTTTGCAGTCCAACAGCTTTGGAAATGGCACTCAGATTTTTCCTGGAAAGGTCCCTTCTTCTCTCTGGTCATCCCATTTCTGGATCTAAAGGGACCACATTACACAACTTAGTTCTGTAAAAACATATTTTTTAACACAAAGGTTCAGAAAATGAGTGAAGCCCTTTGTTGGGTTATGAGAATGAGTCAATCTTCGACAGAGCTGTCAGAGCCGTCAAAGGCCAAACACCTGCTATGACATCACTGATTGGGGTGTGACCTAAAGTACAACCGTAATATTACATACAATTGTCTATGTGATTCAGTGTTAATTTAACCAAATTATCAAAGAAAATGACACTACAAGCAATGCTCTATAATGTGTAAAGTATTGAAATAGTCAATTCAGAGGAAATGTAATGATATCTGATGTATAACTTTCCATAATTCTAAAAATGTGGAAGACCTTATAGTTAGGATTTGCTATTAAAAGTCAGTCAAAATAGGCTGGACCTTCTTGCATGTTTATTCGGCTGAGAATTATTTTAAGCATCAATCTCCAGTCTCTTATTTTGGACAAAAACTCGTCAGTTGTTTTGATTCTCAGGACTGAGCAGACTTACAGGAATGCGGGGAACGATAACGTTTTTGACCCAAGTTAAACAAACTCAACCCACACAAGGGAGGGTATATTTACTGCTATTACTATTCAACTTGACTGTCTTTTTAGACAGTGGTTCCTCCCATAGAAAAAAATCCATTTATAAAACATTTACCCAGGATAATGGGCAGAGGGATTTGTAGACCCTCTTGTACCAGTCACATGGGGTGGTGTCCACTCCTTTGGCATCCAGAACTTTCTGGCAGCGATGATAGTCTATTCATAGAGACACAACAACAATGAATATCAAAAAAAGCCCATGGCCTCCATCCAGGGTCATGTCAGTGCCCCTGAAAAAAAATTCAAACTGGATTATCTCCAGCCCACAGGTAAGGTCAACACTCTAAAGACTTTGTTACACATTGATCCACAGGTACAGTAATACATTTTAATATCTACATGGCACAGCATGTGGGGTTTTAATTAGTTGACTGCTTTAGCCTGTACATACCCAGGTAGTTGGACCAGCAGTTCCTGGTCTGGTTCTGGTTAGGGAATCTGGCATCAAAGGGAGCAGTGCGATAGTTCTCAAGTTTGGTCTTAATGTCCTCAGCCATTTTCACCTCTGTCAAGAGAATACCATCAATGGTTACGACTTAAGCTTAAAGACCCATCATGCGTCAAATAAAGACGGACGGACTTAAATGCACCTAACGCTGTAGCCCAGGTGTGTGGACAACCTGAACAGTATGGACAGATGACCACACGCTACGCAGAGGAATCTTTAGGGGAGACGTTCACGCGGCTAGGATGTTTCTAGAAATTTCGAATTTCATAAAACTATAGTAGGCTATAACACAACATATGCGGTCAAACAAGCTTAATAACAGGATAATAATGGTAATGATATTGGCAGGTAGCTTATCAATATCCGTGTTCACTAAGACTAGAAGTATTTCCTCCAAACGCGACCCAGTTTCGATTCCTTGTTCATAAAAACAAGTAATAATCTAATTTAAATTGACCAAGGTATTGATTGATATTACAAAGAAAATGCAGATTTTTGATAATGGATTAAAACCTCTACAACCGCAACTCAAATGAAAGTAATCATTTTCAGAAGAGACGGCTGAGCTTTTCTTGGTAACTTAAATACATAGTATATAAAGATATATAAAATACATGTGGCCACATGCCAGTATGAGAGATAATTATAATTATGATCAAAATGATAATCTATTTTTTTTTTTTAAGAAAAATGAAAGACATGCAAGTATGCGTTACCTTTGTAGCAGTTGCTGGCTCGAGCTCTGAGTGACTTTTATACCTTCCGGTGAAAGTGTACGTTCCTCTGATAAGCACGCGCGCATGTTGCAGCCGTGCCGTGCTATCACACCGATATGGCGGACGCGGGTCACATTGAAACGACAGGCAACACAGCTGTTTAAGTGAAGTGTGTCTACTGAGAGGTAAACGGGATGAATTACACCACAGGTGCAGCTTGGTGTCATTTATATCGTAGATTTACGTTTCTCACACGAATTGTCTCAAGGCAGAAGTAGTCTGTATTCAACAATGTGTGTTAATCATTGATAGAAGGCGTGTGGCTGCACTAAGTAAGTAGCCTATATCAAGTAAAGGTATCGCAGATGGTTTTGTTGGAGCTCTATTAGGGAAAAGCAGCAGCGGTTTTATTGTGTTCCTGACCTGCACTCATACATATCTCGTTCTCAGTTTGAAAAAACCAACACACGTTAGCGGAACATTCCCAGTTTGTCCAAACCAGGAACTCTGTCTAGGAATTACAACCGCCAGGTCACACTGCGGTAACACGAGCCTTCGAGTTCAAAGCCATGGGCAAGGCACTCCGATATCCACCTCCTCCTGCAGCGTGCTGTTTTTTCGCATTTCACCCCCAAAAAAGTCAGATACGGTATAAATGGGTCAGTATCCGGTTTCTTCCCTACAAGGACAGACTTTTAATATCCACAAATTATTCTGGAGCGCACAAGACTGTCAGCAGTCATGCGTCATCATGGTGAAAAAGCGACGCTGGACTCAGCTGTACGCTACGTGACTGACTTCCATGCAACCATGGACTGAAAGCCCGCCAGGCGCCTCTGCTGTTGTCTGTTGCAATGCAATGCAGAGGGCAGCAATGGGTTGCTTTTATGGTCTAATATTCACATTCTGGATATGTGAGGAGGCAACTAGGAAGTTTTTTTATTGTGTTCAATATAAAATCCTGTTAAATCAGGCAAAACATGATTTTAATACATTTTGGATTACTGTTTTTAAACGAGATGACTCTTTGTTTCAGTGTTAGATTAATTTATTCATACTTTGTTTCGTCAAGCACATTACTCTATGATTCATTCTTGCTAAAAAATAAATAAATCTTGCAGACTAAAAGGATTTTAATGCTTTCGATTTGTGAGGATTACAACTTCAATTGCAATTCGAACGATGCCTCAGGTATTTTCTACTTTCCTTGCATTTGCTCTTAATATAAAGACATCTTTGAGAAGACAAGTTTCTTTAAAACCGTTTAATATTATTCAAATTCAAACATAATTCAGAAAGAAAAGCCCACACGTTCAAAACATGAATGTACAGCAAAAACACTTCACTTATTTAACGAATAGAAATCACAGAGAAATAAAACAGCTTCATAAGGAGCAATAAATGCACATCAGTAACTCAATATCATGGAAAACCTACTCAGACGGGCTACTCAGCATTGAATTCCTCAAAGATTTAGTCAGTGTGCAATAAAGATCATCACTAGTTACAACTTCTCGGATTAAGTAAGTAAGGGACACAAATCTTGATGATTGACAACAGTCCCGTACTACAAAACAGCCTAACTACTAACAAACAGAATACGTAACAAGACATGTAACAACATAGTGTGTACTGTACGTCAAGGCTGGTCAGGTTTCCGTTGTATTTCAAGTTTCAATGTGCATCTGTCTGTTTTACTGTACATGTTTTAGAAAAATGTACCAAAGGAAAAACCCTGTAATTGTCCAACCATTCCTTTCAAGCGACTATAATTTGAAATTCACAAGAACTATCCCCTGTGGTGGCGTGATGCACTATTGAAGCCCAGTGCGACGTGCACAGTTGCATAGATTAAAATAATTTCAAAAAAAGAGCCTTGCATTGATGCAGGAAAGTGCTAAAAACAGTACAGCAAGACAGGTCTTCTTGATTTATCAGCAGGAGAAGAGCAGAAATGCTATGCCATCGTCAAGGAACAGTAGTTTTTTGGACACTAGCTCAGATCAAATATATGATAGTATGTACGCAGTAATGCCCAGTTTGTCCAATGGAATTTGAGTAAAGAGCCTGCTTAAATCAAGCCAACATAATCCTCTAAACATAAAGGAAATGTTTTGGTTGTCAGCAGTAAAGTGGAAAGTCCTAGTTAGTGTAAACACTTTGGTTTTGAAGCTAACATACAGTCAGTTGTGTCAAAATAGTTTGAACACTTAGGATACACTCTACATGTTACAGATGGTCCTTTCACCAGTCACTAAAGCGGAGACGATTTAAGGCCTCTTTGATGTCCTCATTTGTCTCGGAACTTCCGTCGGTGCCAATACGGAGTACTTTGCTGTCAGGGACGTCCTGCTTCATCTTTCGCTTGCTGAGGACCACGGTGCCTTCCTCTCCCTCCGTCCCGGGGCCTGTCAGCAGGATGTAGGCAGCGTGGCGTCCATGCTCCAACAGCGTGGCTAAGATAAAAACACAAATACAGTCACACAAAGAGCTGACCCCAGTGTTTCTCACCCCTCCCACCACTGATTCACAAAAAGTTTGGAGCATAAAAAAACCAAAAGCACCTTTAAATGTTATGATGTGTTCCATGAAAGTAGTTGACTCAAGGAGGACTTTAGAATAGAGAGGGTGGAGCAAGTAAGAATGTCGGTCACTTGTGAATGTTTCCTGCAATGAAATTTGAGTACCGGTTAGCATTTTTTTGAGAAATCCATTAACATTCATCTTTAAAAATAGTCACTTACAGATGAGTTTGTCTCTGAAGGCATCATGCCCCAAAACACAAAGACCGAGAAGGAGTTGGTGGTGTGTATCGAGGCGGGTCTCGGTGAGTTAGGACTGGCCAAAAGCTCGACTTCCCACAGCACATGACCGGACTTCCCATCAAGAATTATGACCTACATGCCAAACAGACACTGGTACTGTCAATGTAGGTTTTAAATCTATCACCGCATGAAGGAAGTTGGACACAGAAAATAACTGTAGGTATCACAGCCGTCTTACCCTCTTTGTGAAGTTGCCGACATAATCCTCAATTACAACGTCAAGAAAATTGTCTTTGTTAAAGTGTCCAAAGGAGGGCTTACTGAATGTAAGTGAACACAAAGAAGAAGACTTATGAGACTCAACCAGCCTGGTTATAATGATAGTATATGGTTCACCGGGACATTTAAAGAGCTCCCCCAAACCAAAATGACCAGAATTTAAAGATAGATGAGATTTCATGGCATTATAACACTATTTGATTTCCAGCCAAAAAAAACATCATTGTGATAAAACTAATCCTCTCAGCTCAAATTCGTTTGTATGTGCAATCTAAAAACAAACAGAATTGTAACCTGGGGACTGAGCTGATATTGAATCTCCACAGTAGCTGCAAATGTTTTCCATCGACTAATGCCACCTCCTTCCCGGTCACAAGCAGCAGGTTGGGTGAATCGTCTGTTTCACTTGTTGTCAACACTTGACTCACTGAATCAGACCTGCAGAGTGGAGATACATGTCAGCTGAAGCCAAATGACGACAAGTTGTAAATGCAAGTGAACTCTGTGTTGTGGGAAGGGAATCTAAAGGTGAAGGTATTCTGCTTATTACTTGTAGATGGGTACAAGGTCGGATGTTGCACTGGCATTCTTCTCCCAGTGCTTATCCTTCTTGAGGCCGACCTCCATCCCTGCTTTGGCCTTGGCAGCAATCCTCCACAGTGCCAGTCCATACAGGCCAGTGTCTGTGAATGAGCACAGGATTACTCACTACTGCCATCAAATGTATACATCTATGTACAACAGCTGTAAGAGAACTTAGAGTTAACTTTTTCTCTTCACATATGTGAGAACAGCTTTTTATAGCTTTGGGTTGGCAAATCTAATTTCTGACACGTCTTAACTATTTTGATACAGTGCAGGACTTCTCCATTAGGAATGACTCAGCCTGTCTAACTGCAGATGGGCACTAACAGGTTGTGGAAGTTGATTTCGGAAACAAACCTGTTTGTAGTAGCACATAGTAAGAACCTTCTGTAGTGCAAAAGAGAAGATGATTGGCTGTTTTTGTGGAGTTGAGAACAACCGTAGAACCAATCTGGACACCCGTCTTCCCTGAGAGGAATAGCAGCCGAGTCTACAGATAAGACGAGAGCCTGGGAATTAGTTGAATTTTATTTTGCTGCAACATTTCCCTGCCAGTGATTATTATTTGTATAATTAAATCCTTTCTTTGCAGATTCGTTTTACAAGACACAGACTCAAGCATTGCACTGTAAGAAAAGAGCAAAGCAAGGAAATAAATGTAACAGTAGGAAAGGACACAACTGATGTTTACCTGTGTTTCGTTAGATGCCACCAGAGCCACGTCGCCGACCTTGTCCCCATCCAGATCTGGGACACTAAGAACAGGCGCAGTGCTGTGCAGACCAGGAGGCTGAGGCTGCTGCCACTTGATGTCACCTGTACACACACACACACACACACACACACACACACACACAGGAGCAGGGCACTTAATCTAACTGAGTTCAGCTGATTTTTTAAAGATTTGTTGGAGCATTTTAGACCTTTATTTGATAGGACAGCTGAAGACACGAAAGGGGAGGCAGAGAGGAAATGACATGCAGCAAATGAACCCGCAACAGCTGCTGCAAGGACTGACCCTCTGTACACGAGTTTAGCTGATTTAGAGTCAAAGTCAATTCTTGACCTTGGAAATAGCAGTTGAGAAAAGTTAGTAAGTGGGCATTGACATTATTATTATTTTTTAACCAAGCTTTTAATTTCATTTTTTTTCTAAACAAAAAAGGTTTTAACTACATCACTGCCTCCTCAGAAGATGAACCTTGCTGAGTATGTTAAGCAAAAATAATTTCTTACTACTAAAACTATTAAATGTTCACAATGCATTAGGATTCTTGCTTTAGTTGTTACATTGCAATAAATTGTATTTGTAGAAAAATACATGGTCCACAGCAATTTTCACAAAAACACATATCAGAACACTTTAAATGGTGCTATGCTATAATCCCATTAAACTGGTGGTTTTTTAATGCGTTAAGATTGTGTTAACATGTTTGATGCTAAGACTACATAGATCTTTAACAGCTGTATAGCAAGGCAAATGTGATGTTATTTATGATATATATATAATACAGAGAGTAATGAGTCACTAACCAGTGTATTTGCTAGTGATAGCTGTGAGTTGGTCAGAGTGGGATAGGAGACAGTCCCACGTTCTGCCTGTTTCTTTGTCCAGACCACACTGGGCCCAGTGGAACTCGGGAGCCAGTGGACACTCCCACAGCGTCTCTCCATCTGTCCCATCCACTGCCACAACAAACACACATGGCGAGGGCAGACCTGGAAAACACACGGTGGGTCTCAATTACACAAAACAAATGCGACACAGAGCTGCAATATAGAGAGCAATCCAACTCTTGTTTCCTCATGATTTATAAATAAATTAAAATCAAATAACACTTTATACCTCCATCAGCACACGTATTGTTTTGACTGCCTTGTGTGTTTTTGAGGACAAACAGGACATCCATCACCTTGTCTTTGCTTGCATCTTCGATAGCTAAGAAGTCATAGGTTGCTGTGGCAGAGAAGAAGAGAATCATAGTAACTCCTGCAAACAACAGCAACAAAAAACACAAGCAAACAGTGAAAAGCACACAATTGTACACACCCGCTTCAGAGAAAGTCCGGTTCCAGGTAACGAGATATTGTGGTCTGACAGGACAAGGGATGATGAATGAGAAGGCGAACACTATGGTGAGGCAGAGGAATAAAGAGAAGAAGAAGGCTGCAGTTCGCCAATGGTTCAGTTTGACAAAACCCAAGCCTTCCTTACAACTCTTCTTCTTCTTCATCTCTGTTGCTGATGGTGCTGTTCCCATCTCTGCCCTGTCCTCTCCTCTCTTCAGGGGCTCGCCTTCAGTGGCACTGCCTGTGGTCTCCATTGTTGCCTCAATGCATTACCAGCCCAGAGATCTGCTTAACAGGGAAAAGAGCTTACAGTCAAACCTTGCCTCAATAGAATGCTGGTCTTAAATCAGCACTAAAATTACAAAACCCTGTTTATCTTTATATCCTATTATGACATAGAGTTTGCTGTTGTATCTGTCCCAGTGTGGCGTAAACTACAAACCCGGATGTGTCGAAGTAACCCAATCACAGACAGTACATGAGAAAATACTGAATGCAGCAGTGTCAGTCCAGCTATTTCTGCTGCATCAAGCTTTGTGGATCTGAGCCTATTCAGACCTGGCTGTGCCAGCACTGACTCCAGAGATTTCCCTGACCCGAAAACAACAAACCCATAATGACTAATCATCATCACCCAAGCTAGCGTACTCTGTTTGTTTTAACGTTACAGCCGCGGGCTTATTTAAAAGTATGTAAAGTTAGTTAGCAAGCTCATGACGTTACCTGTCACAACTATTTCAAAATCAGAGAATTCCCCGTACGATGTTAGCTAAGTAGTTCAAGTTTTCCACCGAGTGGTTCAATGTCGGATAGCTATTTTAGCGAGCTTTGGTTTGGAAAGTTCACGTGTTTGCTAACTTGTTGAACAAAGGTCAGGCCGCAAAGAGGATGGTACAAGAAAATTTAGGTGGCGAAAATCCCGCTACGTGAATGAAGAACTAGGCCTTACGTTACACTGAAAAAAATAAAATAAAAAAAATCTTACTTTTATCTCCACTGTCGTCTTCGGTGATCACTGGTGTGGTGGTTATATATAGGCCTGACAGAGCAACACACAGCTGCCTGTCAGCCTCAACTCTGTAAACAAATCCCAGATAGGTTAGGATTGATGCCCTGAGTTTGTCTCGCGGATAGCCCTTACTCTCTGCCTACGTTGAACATGTACATACCCAAACGATGTCAAACTCCCAAACTACGACAATAAGCATTACAGTAATCTTCTCTAACATAAATCTAAATATAACTTAGTTTGGAAAGCTAGCAGGGGGTGTCAGCCCGTGAGTTTGTGCTGCCTGAGAGGTTAAATTCAGGGCAAATAATACAACCTTAGCAAGCGTTCAAGCCGCTCTGGTTGGTTAATTCGCTTGTTCTCAAACATAACGATTGGTCAATTTCATTCTGACAGCCCTCCTTTCAAACAGAGCCTGACGTAATTTCCTTAACATAAAACGGAAACTGGCGAGTCCACGAAATAGAGAAAATCGACGAGAGGTGATGCTTGGATGAATATTTAATCAAATAACAACACAAAAATACTAAGGAACTGTTTTCAGTTGCTTATTTTTCTATAGTGCTGTCGACGGAAGACCCACAACAATGTCTGCCCAAGCTCAAATGAGAGCTTTACTCGACCAGCTAATGGGAACAGCAAGGGATGGTGAGTTGCTGTAGCATGCTAGCTGAGCTAGCTAGCTAGCCAAGATGGAGCCACTGCTGCGGCTGGCTTGTGTTGGTGTGTGATGGACAGACCTGCATGAATGGATGTAATACTGCAGAGGGCTGTGTAAAATACAGTAACATTGGATTCAAGTATCCTTTACGGATTAACTTTAGGATTTAATGTGTGTATCCATTGAGGTCATTTTAATTTAAAAACTCGTCACGTGTTTAGTTCCGCCTTAAACGTTAACACGTTACAACTTTAGCGTTAAACGCTCAGCTAGCTAACGTTAGTAGCCAAGTTAGCTAGATAACGCTACATACCGTTGAACCATATAGCTACAACAGTTTATCCATCCTTGGCAATAATTCAAATTCTAGGTAATTCCGTGAATTCCGTTAACACCACTGTTACATTGCATATTCCTCATAACGTACGTAACACACATTTAAAGGAGACGTACATGCGAAACGTCGCACTGGGCCTGCCAGTTAACCTTATTACTGAAGTGGCCTTAGGCGTAATGTTGTAGTTATGGCTAACGTCATAATGTGAGAAGGCAAATGCAGAAGAATATTATTGATATTATGCACTAAACCTCAGTAGTGCTAACGTTACGCCATCAGTGTTTAAAGAAGTAGAACTAAAGTTAGTAAAAGAAATACGTTCAAGTAACGTTACAAGCTAAGGTCCCGTAACGTTATTCATAATCTTTACTCAAGTTAAACTCCCCAATTACAATTAGCGAAATGTATTTGAAGTATCTAAGTCAAATAATTTATTATGCAGTAGTATAGCAATTGTTAGAAAGGTGGTGTTAGGATCAACGCCCTAATGCCGGAGCAGTAGTTAAATGTCGTGACTGTTGAAATGACGGGCTTATTTTAAATACTTTATATAACTGTACTGTTGGATAGTTAATTACATAGCTGTAAATCCAATCTTTTATTTGAAGTTGATTATGTTTTGTATGAAAAATCCTCATCAGCTAAATAACCTGTTACTGCAGCTGTCAGATACATGCCTGTAAAAAATGTATAGACAAAAAATGGAAATATGTGCAAGTGAAGTAAAAGCACAACAGGTTGTACTTGAATTTACTGAACAATCATAAATAAATATAGATCGTAATTTTGTTGTGGTTTTTATTCTGATCCTCTTTAGCTGCTAACAGTGTTCCTGAGTGTGCAACTAGAACAAACTGTGTCACAGCACTACTGCTTGGTATTTAAATACATAATTAATTTAAAAGTGAAAGCTAGGTGGCAAAGCCTATTTAGCAAACCTGACAAGTGTATTCTGTTAAAAATGAATGAATGCTGTTATCTTGACAGTGTAACTACTGTTGTTTCTGTGGGTGCTTTGACATGCTGAAATCTAATTTTTGCTAACTTGTTCCAGCCCTTTGGATACAAACATTAAAAGGTAACACAGCTGCCAAGTCTGATTCTCATGGGCAGAAATGGCAGCTTATTGCTAACCTGTCATTTTATAAATCAGAGGTTCATCCTGTCAGTTGATTGAATGGAACTACAGCCCTGTGGATTATCTTTTAACAAGTTGATAATTCGATTTGAACAATGAGAGTGAACTTGTGTTGTGAGCTTGTGGGTGTATGTGTGATGAGATTGATATCAAATTCTCCCATACATTTGTTGCATACAAACTGAACAATTGTGGCCCCTTTATTTTATTCATTAAGGTTCAGTGTATCTTTGCCAGCCTACAACAATCTGCAAAGGAGTTGCAGAAAAGCCTCATGTTCATCGAGCCGTGAGTCACACATAATTTTTAAAGCTGTTATGATGAATATCCAAACCATTTGTTTGCCTTCCGGAAGTTACTATAGCTTTTTTTTAAATACACAAATGGGTATATCTTCAGTGGCACTAGAATTACAATTTGGAGTAGTATTATGCTGCTTGAGCTAAGACGTCTGGTCGCGCAGAATCCAAACAAGCAGTTCAATCACAGTTTTCAATGAGACGTCAGTTATCAGAAGGCAATTTTAACAATCATCGGAAGAAGAAAAAACTTTGCACACATCATTTACAATCTGACTTGTGTATGACTCCCAACTTCTTACTACAGGTATGGGCAAGAAAACTGTTCCCATTTATACTTTTCTACAGCGGGTTTAAAATTCTGCAGCTGAGGTCTTGAAGATGCAGAAGGGTACAGTATGTGGTGCAGATCGCAGTGTGTATAAACAACATTTTTTCCTTGGATTTCTTTTGTGTTTTTTTTGTTTTGAATTTCTTTTCAATGCTTCATATTCTGTAGAAGGCTTGGCTGGAACATTTGTCTGAAATGTTTACATTTCTCATCAGTCTTGATAGCAGTCTTTCCTGCATAGTTATATGCATTGAAATGTAATAAACTTTTTGAAAATGAAGATACCTTTGTTCACACTAGATAACTGAAGCACAAGTTTGGTATTTACCTGGTTTGTGTCCCTACCTATTAGCTTAGACTCATAATGCTCCACGCTTACAGAGTGGACATTGAGTCATATCACAAGTTAAACTAAGGCTCAATCATCGCCATTTTTTATTAGGGCTTGGGAAAGGTTGGTAAGCACCAAGAATAACAGGAGCTACATGTAACTTTTACTTCAATCTTGACACATTCATGGATAAAGGTAGTCCAGCAGAGGCACATTATTTATTACAGGTAAATAGGCTATACCAATGAAGGATGTGTTTAAAGTAAAGTTTTGACAATCGGAAAATGAAACAATTGGTTTCACTCCTTTTGATGGGTACAAAATCCTTTAATGCATTTATAGTGACACATACTGCCCATTCAATGTTTTGCAATTACAGTATAGTAAAGCACTGGATACCTCGCCCCTGCTAACAAATATGTGAGGTCTTTCTCACTGGCTGTTTTTGGACTGTTTCAGGGGATGAAACGCGACAGAGGGTCAAGTTCACTGACGAACGTGTCTGCAAAAGTCATCTTCTAAACTGCTGTCCACATGACATCCTGTCTGGAACTGTAAGTGGCCTACAATTTAAGTCTGACTGCCTGAAAATATTCAGTATTTATTTCACAGGATATCAGTTAATGGTGAAAAGAAGATCTAAACCATGTACTACATGTAATCCTAAACCTTTTGCAACATGAGTGCAGTTTGAGTCATGTGTGCATGTGTTTTGGTGACAGCGTATGGACCTGGGAGAGTGCACGAAGATCCATGACCTGGCACTTCGGGCAGATTATGAAATTGCTTCCAAGGAGAGAGATCTGTTCTTCGAGCTTGACGTAAGTGGTGTCCGACTATAACTAATGCAGTTGTGCAGATCATCGAATTGTGTAGTAGAACACAGAAACTGTTGTTTTAGGGGCTAGCTGGCTTTGAAGCTACAGGTGTCACTGTTAGTATTAAAGTCAAGTGATTAAAAACCGCTGGTGACAGTAGTCTCAGGTCACATCATTTAGCATGACCACAAGAACTTCACTTGTTTCCGGATCCGTTTTTATTAGCTAATTTGTCTATTTTCAACAGCTTCTGTAAAAATAGACTTTTTGTTGCTTTTGTGGAGAAGTAACTATTGGCTCATTCATCTACCTCAATAATGCTACAATGGTGCTTCCTACTAATACACCAGAGTTACAGCCACAAAACTGTTTTAGACGACATCTGCACTGTAAAAACAATTTGCGCAAACCTTATTTGGAGATGTAGACAATGTTATTGCAGAGTTGATGAGTGCAGCGCCTCAAGGACTCCAATATTTTTTTGGGTAGCAATTAATATCCATCCCTCTGAACCAAGTGATTGTTGTTAATCAGCATACCCCTACTAAAAGTTTCCTATGGGGCTAATGTATAGAAATCTACTATAATATAATACTAATATTCTCGTTCCAAAAGGCGGTCGAGCACCTGGAATCATTCATTGCTGACTGTGACCGGAGGACAGAACTAGCCAAGAAGCGCCTCGCTGAGACCCAAGAAGAGATCAGTGCTGAGGTGGCAGCCAAGGTGAGTTAAAAAAGATTTGTAAGAACAGACACTGTGATCCCCATGTAATACATTCAGACTTGTGACGTAAACTGAGTCACATTTTTTATGCGGCATCTAGTTTGCTATAACAGTGTGTTTTGGGATAGACGTAAATTGTGGTGTTGGTGCTGTGTCGCAGGCAGAGAAGGTCCATGAGCTGAATGAGGAAATAGGGAAGCTCCTGGCCAAGGCTGAGCAGCTTGGAGCCGAGGGAAACGTCGACGAGGCCCAGAAAGTCCTGCAGGAAGTTGAGAAGGTCCGCACTAGAAAGAAGGATGCAGAGGTAAGGAAGTAATGGGACCTTGGGAAGTGCTTCCATTTTAGGGTGATGTTGTGTTTTTCCTTTATATTAAAAATAATTGTCTTATCCTTTTAATGCATCTCCTTTTCTTTTTCTGTCTCTCTCTCAGGAAGAGTACAGAAACTCAATGCCAGCCTCCAGTTTCCAGCAGCAGAAGCTTCGGGTGTGCGAGGTGTGCTCTGCTTACCTGGGTCTCCATGACAACGATCGTCGTTTGGCTGACCATTTTGGTGGAAAGCTTCATCTGGGCTTCATTCAGATCAGAGAGAAACTGGACCAACTAAAGGTAAGTGCCAGCCTGTCCAACCATGTGCACTTTTTTTGATAGATAGGTAGATGGATGAAAAAACAAAATAATTTTTAAAAGATTATATAAATTGCTCTATTTGGAAATAATAAATCATTGTTAACTACTGCGGGGATTTTGTAGGGGAGTGCATCTACATAGAAGATAAAAAAATAATAAGGATCTTTTCTAATGTGAACCATTCTTTGTTTAACTTGAGTGCTTTACAAACACCAAAGCAAGTAAGCGCTGCGACTACTCTTCTGAAGTGATTTTGGCGAGGGAAATTAAGTAGAAATACACTGGTTGACTAGCATTACACTGTCAATCCAGGCTAAAGTATTGCTAAAGTTGCTTTGTCTTAGTTTCAGGTTGTGGTCAACTACCGAGGTCAGCTTGTTTGTTTGATAAATTGATCAGACCTGCATGTCACACGCACTAATAATGTTTACTTTATTAGCAACAAACTCTTTGTATCCAAGAACAATTAAATTAAGTGTATATTACGTTAGATCAGACCGACTTCTGTAGTTAGTGTTACGTTTCCAGCGCCACGGCACCGAACAGTAACGTTAGTTGCTACAGATGGACCCCTTGTTTCTTTAGGCTAACTGTATTAGCTTTAGCCTGGCTGCTAGCAGCTTTCTGCGGGGGGGAAATGGCCGGGAGAGATTGGGATTATGTTAATCAGGTGATTTTTTTGTTTGTATTTGCAGCAAACATAAAACACGGACCACTGTAGCTTCTCTCACTTCCCATCAAGCTGCTGCCCACGGTACTTTTCTAGATGCAAAGAGCCTCACTTCCTATAACAATAAAACCCGTCGGACTAACGTCACATAGACATGTTGGCCATATGGCAACCTGTCTTAAAGAGGAGGGGTCGGATGGTAATAATCATGTAAAAGCAGAGCGGTGAAAGTTTACTTTTCTATCAAGCAGCAAGAAAGTTTTAGCGTCGACATCACAACGTCCTGCAATGTGACTATCGCGCATGCGCACATCGCGATGTCAATGCTAAAACACAATATCGTTCAGTCCTAATGTAAACCCTAAACGAGGGCTTGGCAATTGTGGAGAAAATCAGATATCACTATATTCTTGACCAAATACCTCCATCAATATTGCAGCAATATTGTAGTATTTACAACTTATGCGTTGACAAAATATCTTCACACTTATATTTAAAATAAATAATCTTCAGTAATGTCAATATAATGACTAAGTGGTGAAAATGCAAATAATAGAACAGCTAGAAAAGTCTGGTAAGTTCAGAAAATCACACCAATTTACTGTAATGCAGCCTTTAAAACAATGAAAACACTTATGTCATATTACAATATCCAAAATCTAAGACGATATCCAGTCTTATATCACGATATCGATATATTGCCCAGTCCTACCATAAACCCATTGCTACAAAAATAACTTTAAGTGTGTCCTGTATGGAGTAGCATGGGTGGTTTACATAAGGATAGTTTTATCTCTAATTTGTGCTATTTATTTATTTAAATCAGAAAACCGTGGTCGACAAGCAGGAGAAAAGGAACCAGGAGCGCTTGAAGAGACGGGAAGAGAGGGAGAAAGAGGAAAAGATGAAGAAGAGGTGGGTGCAGACATCAAAAAGCCTGGAGACATTTATGGAAGTTAGTTTATGTGTGATTTTAACTCTTTAAACTGATGGTTTTGCATCCCTCCATTCCTAGGACCAGATCACGGAGCAGAGAGCAGAAAAGGTAAAAAAGCTTCTCTATCTGTTCACATTTAAAATTGGTCAATTCTGATTAATGTAGTCATCAAAGGTAAATTATAACGCAAGTGCGCGTGTCTGTTATTTTTGATCAGATCTCACTCTCGTGACCGCAGAAGGCGGCGCTCGCGCTCCACATCACGAGACAAGCGCCGTTCGCGCTCACGCTCCAGGGAGAGGAGGAGGAGGCATCGCAGCCGATCCCGCTCTCGTAGCCGAGGACACCGTCACAACCACGAGCAGAGCTCCAGACACAAGTAAACACACAACAACGCTTACACAGTTCACACCAAGCCCCGCAGAATATAACTTCCAAGAAGACACATTTGTCACGCTATGCAAATGTTTTGGGTTTCATGGATTGCTGCTTTTTCATAAGGATTGATCTAAGAAACTGCTTGATAGATTGCATCACTCAGCAGTCACCATCCCATTAACTAGTAACACAGCTCATCCTCAATTGGCATTTTTGGCAGAAGCTTGGAAGTTATTTGTGTGTAATCTCTTTACTAGATTGTGATCATGAATTTATCTTAAATTAAAGTCAGAGGATTATCCGTCCTGATGGAGTTTATAATTTAGCTCTTTACGAATAAACCCTTGCTATCTCCAAACCCCAATTACAATGAAGTCGGGATGCTGTGTAAAACGTAAATAAAAGCAGAATCCAATGATTTGCAAATCTTTTTCAACCTATATTCAATTGAATACACTGCAAAGACAAACCATATAATGTTCAAACTGATACATTTTTATTGTTTTTTTTGTTGTTGCACATATTCACTCATTTTGAATTTGATGCCTGCACATGTTCAAAAATAGCTGGGACGGGCATGTTTACCGTGATGTTACATCACCTTTTCTTTTTAACAACACTCGGTAAGTGTTTTGGAACTGAAGACACTAATTGTTGAAGCTTTGTAGATGCAATTCTTGCTTAATGCACGAATTCAGTCCAGGGTCTCCGTTGTCGTGTTTTGCGCTTCATACTGGCCACGCATTTTCAATGGGAGACAGCTCTGGACTGCAGGGAGGCCAGTCTAGTACCCGCTCCCTTTTACTACGAAGCCATGCTGCTGTAACACATGCAGAATGTGGCTTAGCATTGTCTTGCTGAAATTAACAGGGATGTCAGTGAAAAAGACCTTGCTTGGATGGCACCATATGTTTCTCCAAAACCTGTATGTAATGGTTCCTTCACAGATTGTTGCCCATGGCATGGCCACTACCACACCCCCCTACCATCACAGATGCAGGCTTTTGAACTTTGCGCAGATAACAATTTGGATGGTCCTTCCCCTCTTTGGCCCGAAGGACATGACTTCCAAAACCAATTTGAAATGTAGGTTCGTCAGACCACAACACACTTGCCCCTTTGCGTCAGTCCACCTCAGATCGGAGCTTGGGCCCAGAGAAGCTGGCGGCGTTTCTGGGTGGTTTGAAGTATATGGCTTTCGCTTTGCGTGGTAGAGTTTTAACTTGCACTTGTAGATGTAGAGACAAATGGTGTTAACTGACAATAGTATTCCAAAGTGTTTCTGAGCCCACGTGGTAATCTGCCTTTACACAATGATGTCGGTTTTTAATGCAGTGGCGCCTGCGGGATCGAAGGTCACGGCCCATCAATGTTGGTCTCTGGATCTTTTGATGATAGTATGGGCTAGATGATGAAATTCCAAAATCCCTCGCAACTGTACATTGAGAAACGTTGTTCTTAAACTGTTGACTATTTGCTCACACGGTTGTTCACAAAGTGGTGCAACTTGCCCCGTCCATGTTGATGCACAACTGAGTCTTTTGGGGATGCTCCTTATTATACCCAATCATAACCAATTAACCTGTTCACCTGTGGAATATTCCAAATGGGTGTTTAATAAAAATAGCAGTCCTTGACTTTCCCAGTCTCTGATGCCACCGTCCCAGCTTTTTTTGAAACGTGTTGCAGGAAGCAAATTTCAAGATGAGAGAATATTTGCCCCCCAAAAAAAAAGTTATCAGTTAGAACATGGACTATCTTATCTTTGTAGTGTAATCAGCTGAATATATGTTCAAAAGGATTTGCTAATCATTGTATTCTGTTTTTATTAAATTACGTTTTACACAGCTTCCCGACTTCGTTGAGGTTTGTACTTTTTTTTTAAAATCTGTATGCTTACTTCACTGACTGTCTTGTGCGGCTTCGTCACCCAGGTCGTCCAGGGACCGGGAGCGCTCATCCAGAGACGGGTCACGGGACAGGAGGGACGGGATGAACGGCAGGTCGGACTCCCGCCGGGGAGACGACAGGGACATGGGGGACCTCTGAAGACCAAACTCCATCCATCAGGACACACAACCTCCTCCGGTCTCTCTCACTCGTCTGTCCATTTCTAATATCCTAATGTCTCACACAGTCCTTGCCTTGCCCCCTTTGTTCTCCTGCCCGCCACCTTTCTTTGCTTTAACAGTTAATGCAGCCGACCCAGAGTGTACACATACCTGAAATATTTTATAGATAAAATATTCTAGCATTCTGATATATCAAAAGATTGCATTTGGATGAGGGGAATTTAGTTATTGATCAGTAGTGGAATGTATTGTAATACCCACATCTGTGATTTGGTGGCTGTCTGTATCCAATACATCCCATGTCTTCTTAGAAACTACCCGGCAATGATTCCAACAGAAAAAGCAAACGGATGGTCTGCTGGACTGAAGCATAAAGTCTAACTGATCCATATTATTGTGTTGTTAACTTATGGTCTTTTGATGATACAGAATCTGTCTGAATATCTTATATCTGAATATGTTCTGGGCCTACTCTGAAAAACTTATTTTTTCCATCTCCCTCAAGATTTCTTTTTGTTATAGTCAATCCCAATTCAAAGTTATGAGTAGTAGTATCAACTTTGTTTCCCCTTGTCCACTTTTCTTTTGAACTAATCCAAGGTTTATTTGATGCTGCCGGTAGTGAAGGGAATACATTTGAGACTTTAGCCAGTATAAGTAAATGCTTGTTTGGAATTGTATTGGTGGCAAGTCTCTTGTTTAATTTGTTTCCATCTTGATTTCTTTTATTTAAATAAATGGTAACTTTAAAGTTTGTGTCGGCATGTGAAGCAGTAGGTAAAGAAACATTAGAAATTCAGTGACATATCTCTACATACCGAAAGTCTTTGTTTTTGGCCCAATTAAGACAAATGTCTCTGAATAGAGTTATAATTGCAAACAGATTTGAATGGATGTATTGCTTTACCTAATGTGTGAAGTCATCTGTTTATGTTCTGCTGGAAATCCTCCTTTAAAGTCTCAATTAAAAACAATCACCATGTAAATGTTTATTGTCTGCTGGCCTTTCTCGCCAAGTTCATTGTCAAGGCATGTTAAGTATGGTTAAGTTAGAAGACAAGTATACTACAAACATAAATACATTTCGTTTTAAGTTAGTCCTTTCTAGATTGAAGAAAACTATTCACTTTAAACATACATTACAAATAGTGTTCTTAAATGGTACAGTTAATTTGCACAGCGACGGCTTCCATTAAAAGCTTAGGTTTTTGATTTGCTGCCAAATACTTTTTAAGATGAACTAATTATGTCATAATGGCACGTATGCGATGCTGGTCTTCTTGGCAATGCATGTCTGCTCTCTGGATATATGCTATCTGCCGGAAGAACACAATCCTTCATCTGAAACTCTTCATGCTATAGAAGCGCCTTCTGCTCACAATGTGCTGCTCTCCAGTTTCAGATCCACCTTCATTTTCTGTTTCTCCATGACTGTCTCCAACTCCGTGGCCCTTCTTGCATCCTGTAGAAAGCAGAGGCAAATTAACCATGATGAGGATAAAAGGCTCGATAATTTAAATTAACAAGAATGCTGTGTGGTAATACAAAGATCTATGTACTTAATCATCTGATACAGTATTTGACTAGAATTAAAAGGCCCTCAACAACTGCTCCAAATGTGTCAATGTGGCATACAAGGCTGAATAGAGGCCTTAGTGAATACTATTCATGTATGACAAAACAACTTAGCAGAGACATCATTTAACAGGCAGGTTTGAAAGTAACTCACAAAATACAGTCCAGAATAAACTGACTTAATAGCATCATTTAGATGGTTTATCAGCCCAAAAAGAAAATGTTCATGCTTGCAGAATAAACACTCCACCATGTTCCAAATGTATATGAAATGTAGAATAATTTTCATGTGTCAGTATCGAGTTTTCCAACTATTTAAAAGCTATAATTCCAAATTGGAAACTAGATGCAGTGCCACTGTCCTAAAACTAGTGTAAAAATTTTATTTGGGGTTTAACCGTTGTTTTTAAATCACGATTTTGTCTTTGCCTGCTGTTAGAAATGTTCTGATATCTCTACACACTCTCAAATATTGTCTTGCTTGTTTACTGGTTAAACATGTTTAGTGCTTACTCAATTATTTTGTCATTAACTTTGATTGAAAAATAGAGAAAAATAGAGCATCGTTGTCCTTTATATTCACCTCCAGCAGTGCTTTCTGCACAGTGAGCTGGCTGTACACTCTGGCGCCCTCGTCTGGAATCACAGCTCGTAGCTCTTCCTTGTTGAGGGAGAAGAGCTGGGCACCTGTCAGCACCCCCAAACATGACACCGTCCTGAGGGACAAAAACATACAAATGACTCCAAAGCTAGGATCTAGAAAACAATACTTGTATTCATTTCCTCTGAAAGTGTTTATCAGTGTAAAAGGGAGGAGGTTCTTTATGTTGACTTTTGAATGAACAAATAACATTGTCCTGGGAGCACTCCCAGTCTGTAAACACTATGTGGTGAATCTGGTCTAGTTGTGATGTCACTCACGGTCCACTGAAGCCCTTCCCTCGGAGCCACTCGGCTACCTCGTCTGGAGGAGAGTGGTAGTCCAGAGGCACAGACGTGTCTGAGGAACGAGGGATGACCAGAGGTTTGTTCGCATTGGCCTTTCCATTGGTCAGCCTCTGGAGCAGCTCGTCATTCATCAAAATGACTGGAAAATTCAAAAGTGACATAATAAAGTACATATTAATGTGTAGCGCTTTGGTGTATTTTTTCCATGCCTCAGTGCTGGAGGCATTGAGGTTTCATGTTGTCCGCCCATCCCATATCAAGATGAATTGGTGACCCTGATCTTGGGCGTCCACATTGAAACTGTGGGGATTGTATAGATTTTCTGGGCTGCCGAGTTGATGATGTGAGGAAAGCATCCATCCATGTTTTGTCAAAAAATACACCTAGTACATTTTATTGATTTCCTTCAAAGTCTTCACTACATCTATGTGAGTCTGGACAGACGTGAATGGAAACTGCAACATGAGTAGTTGGCAGAGGAATACAACCCCAAGTTTTGTAGTCAGGTTGTTATCCAATCCAGTCTATGTGCTTTTAATCTCAGACACACACACACACACACACATACCACACCACCTATACACACTTTTTTGGTACCTTTATTATCTGTGTCATCTGAGGCTGGTATATGTTGTCCGTATGGCTGTAAGCTGCGTGGGTGCTGGGTTGTAGCAGGAGAAGACCTGGGTGGGGCGACAGAGAAGCTCTTGGCAAGGGGGGGCGGAGCTGGAGCCTGCAGGAATGAGGAGCGGGGAGAAAATCACACTGAAATACACTCGGGCGTGTATAGGTGAAAGCATACCTCTGTAGCATGTGTGTGTGTGTGTGTATGCAGGCATGTGTGTGTATGCATGCGTGCAGGGGCGTCGGACTGGGGGGGGAATGAGTACCCAGGGCCCTCATGTGAGAAGGGCCCAAAACATGCTAGAATGATTAGCTTTGGATGCAGGGAGGGGCCCAGAATGTTGTGCTACGCACCTGCATGCATGCGTGTGTGTTTTTGTGTCTTACACTGGGGGCTTTATTATTCACGGGGCTGTCTATGTGAGCTAAGGGATCCAGGATATTGAATGGAACAAATCCGATCTGGTCAAACCGATTGCGACACTTCCACCAGCGCTTGGACGATTCAATCACCTGTCAGACAGAGAAGTTGCTGTCAGTCAGTACTATTGGGTGTATGTCATCAACCTTTATGAGGCCTTACTCTGTGCACTATTTGACTTTATTACCTCGAGCGTCTCTCCCTGCTGCACTGAAAGCTCACTGCTGTTCCTGGCTATGAAGTCGTATGTGCAGCTGTAGAGTCTGTCAGACCCTGGTGGGAGTGTGCTGCCGTCTCTGAGAGCAAAGGAGACAGACTGTTATCATGCGGTCGAGGGGGGAATTGGAGCAGAAGATTGATTTGCTTCTTTAGGATCACCTACGTTTCATCACTGGTGTGGGTGTCTGCGGGACCAACTGGCTGTTTCTGCTGTGGCCCAAAGCGAGATGGACATTCATGAATATACAACTGACACACAGGGCCGAGAGAAACAGGTCATCATCATACAGTTTCCTCTTTTATGAGTAGGGTTAGGTATTGATAGGATTTGTGCCATTCCATTGCTGAACCGGTACTTTTAAAACAATTCCGATTCCTAAACAGATCCTTATATACACATATTGTATGTTTACCAAGGATCACATGGAATAAATGGTTATTATGCTTTGACGTCTGTTATGCTGAGCCCAGAGGGAAAACATGCCATTTTAAAAGTAGCCTACATTTACAGTAGCTAACGGTCAACTCTTACGTCCGTTTCGGAGCAACAGAAGTCAAATATTTCAGACTACACATTATTTGGAACCAAAATTTGCATTCTAATCTGGTCCTATTCCTACCGATTGTGTAGGAACCGGTTCCATAGTGGAACCGGGTTTCGGTACCCAACCCTATTCATGAGTCAGCTTTCTAAAGCTTGCAAAACATGACGACTAACCAAGAGAGTAAAGTGAGATGCTTGAATTACAAGTGCATTCATCAGCAAAAACACCTCTTTCAACATTCATTTAATGTGACAATGGGAGCTAATAGTTATTATCGTCTGCCAAAAATGTTTAACAGCTGAGGAATAAGGGAGTAAAAGGTTATTTTAGTGTGAACACAATCCTATCATCACAAATATCCACTCTTTACAGGACTGTGTGACAGAACTCTGAGGTGAGCTGATTGGCAACTCAGAAAAAGTGCAGTTGTGGTGTGTATTGTACTTGATATTTACGTATTGTTGTGTCTTTAATTACGTTCAACCCGTGTGTTGTACTTTTACACATTTGTTTGCTCCTTTCTTTTGACACACTATGGAGCAAGTGTCTAACTCATATAGTGTCACACACAGGTATTCCTCACCACTTGTTGTACTCGGAGGGCTTCGTGTTTGTGCTGTGAGTCGACTGGATCCTCCCAAACCTGACCGTCTGCTCTTGAGGCTTCTGGCTTCCAACCATCCAAGAACACAGGGGTGTAGGGGGCTACAGGCCCTCTGAGCTGGGAGCTGAGACAGCACACACAGACAGTCACTGCATTGGCCCTCGTTAAACTTGAGTTTTACTTTACAGTGTGACTAGCCTCGCATTGCCAGACCTTCCTCAACAGCACTGCCAAGGAGGGTCAAGCCGGTCCCACATAGCATTCCGGGAAGGAAGAAAAACATGCTTTTGTTTATTGGCATTTCTTTAAACCATCACAATTGTCTAAGCGCAACAGTGCCTCTGCAAAAAATAGCCTCAGGAAGGAACTCAGATTGGACAGATGGTCTAGTTAGCTGTCTGGATTTACCCTGCAGAGATCTGAGCAGGTAACCGGAGTCCTCATTAATGGAGTTTAGAGTGCCCACGCAAAGAAAGCAGAAGGGGACAGACATCTGGCTGAAATGAAGGACCTCCGGCGGAATTTCCGGCAGCACTAGAACAACCCCGGAACAAAACTAGGATTAATTTTAAAAAGGGTTCCATCTAGTTGTCAAGTGGACAAATGCTTGGTTTCAATGGTCCCATATCATGCTCATTTTCAGGTTCATCCGTATATTTTTAGTTTCTACTTGAACATTTTCACATGCGTTAATGTTCAAAAAACGGTATTACAGTATTAATATAGCACCTCAACCTAATTTAGAATAAAAAAAACACATGGGAATTTTACTTTTTAACAATATGTGACCTTTAAAGATGGTAGTAACCACTATTTTTGTGCCAATACTAAACATCTTCAGATTGGACCATTTTCATGTCCTGTTGGCTTGGTGTTAATATTTATTACACAAAAATTCCCCATTAAAACATTATGATAACAAATCAAATGTCACTGTGGATTTTATGCTATGCTAGAGGTGAACGAGCATCAAATATATATATGACACATATAACAAAGAAGAGGTATACTAAATTATCTCAGGAGAAGCCGGGCATAATAAACTAAATATATTCCATGTTACTTTGCTTAAAAAACACGGCTGCCAGACTGGCCGGTCCAGTGATTGTTGGTACTGACCGAGGCAGCGTCCAGTTGGGACCCAGAGACGTCCACAGCTGCTTCTCCTCCACACTCAGGGTGTCTTGCAGCAGTGAGACAGCAGAGCTGGTCAGGGCTGGGCTGGACACTGAGGCTCCCAGAGCTGGTCCCCCTGTTGTTTTCACCATCTGCACACATCCAGATAAGACAAAACCAGCATTCATGATCCCAGTCTACAAAATGAGCTCTGATTATGAAATTCTAACAAAAATTGGTGCTTTAGGACAAATGGAGACAACGTTGCTTCTGATTTCAGGCTGGTACACATTATTTAATTCATTTGTCATTCATTTATTAACTAAACGCAACCTTCATGAAGCACAACCACACATTAAAACCTAATTGATGCATTTATACACACACACACACACACACACACACACACACACACACACACACCCACACTGGGGCTGTTTCCATTTAGGTGTGCCAGTACACACAAATCAAGCACACCCATTCTACCCTTTGATTCTCTTGGACTGATTCATAACTCCTTACTTAATGAAATATCAAACACTAGCCGAGACACACCCGACATTCCATGTTTGGTGATTCACATTTCATTTGTGATCAGTCAAATTCTTCCAGTTTCTGCTAACTCGTGGTGGGTGCAGTACTTTCAGACCGCAATGTCAAAGTTGAAGGCTACATTATTGTTAGGCTTTCATGTAAGAGTTTCTGATTTGGAAAGTTACAATATTTTTCTCATAAAAGTTTTACATTACAAACGACCTACTTTGGACCGCTGGAATACACCAGTGGTGTAATTCAAAGCAGCAGTCAGGGGACAGCAATGTGGCCTTTGAAGCAAAAAGAGACTCCAGCTCAAATCTAAACCAAATGTTGCACCGAAGTGTGTACCAAGAGGACATACCTGCATACAAATATTGCCATGTAATCCAGACCAAAGAAATGCTGCTGGAATTTAAATCAGGCTAACACACACAGGGAACTGCCCTGTGTAAATACTTAATGGAACTTTCTGTGCTCAACTACACTAACATATTTCCATTATTTTGACATAACACATCCTTTTTTTCTTTTTAAAGCTTGGGTTTGACACCGACTCATGGACTTTATCCTGCTATTTGAACCATTACCTTCAGATAAATAACTATAATAACATCTATTGTAGAACTGAAATACCTTGGCCGTCTCCAAATGTTATCTAACCTTTGTCCACTGCACATTGGCTCCCATGTTGTAAATTATGTGACATCACGAGTTTGTCACGTCCTACGCAGGTTATTTATTAATCAATCTGTGCTTCTATAAAAGACGAGGCCTTGTGTGTAACAGCAGGTGTTGCCCCCCCCCCCCACGAGCCAGACTGGTGGAGATGTACAGGTTGTAACACTCACCATATCCAAGGGTTTGAATAAGTGGTGAACAAGATCCTCTGATGAAGGATTGGAGATGGTTGACTTCAGACGGGCCTGTAAAGAAAAAAGAGAAGAATTAACTATGTGGCACAGCAAGATAACTCCCCCCCCCCAAAAAAAAATTCCATCGTGGCCTGGCTGGACACACACCAACAGGCTGAAGCAATACTTGAATTTCTGGAAGATATCAATGAATTCTTCCTCTGGCGGAGGACGGGCCTTCACAGTGAGTAAATCTTCTGTTGTACAGAAAAAAAACAGGAAAATAGATCAGCACCCATAAACTGTGTTATTTCAACTGCAAAAAAAAAATCCATCTTTCTCCATTTACCTTCGGCACTTTGTTTTTTACTTTTCTTCTTTTTCTTCTTCCTCTGGTTCAGCACCGTCGCAGCCTCTGCAGTCTGCTGCAGCTTGCCCATAAAGATCTCGATGTCATTGAAACAGTGATTGAGGATCCCCTGAGGAAAGGAGAACCAGTTTGTTACTCTGTCCAGATGTGAACTATGCCAAACAGGTGACTGAAAAGACACAAAGGTGACGAAGGAGGCGTACCACTTCTCGCTCTGCACGCAGGAAGGAGATATCCGGTCCGCCGCCGTTCACTGTTGTGGAAGAGAGGCAAGAATTCAGTTCATCCATTTCCATTCGTAGCCCTGGTCTTTCCTACATTTTTAATCCCTGCCCCCTTTACCTTGAACAACCCCCCCCCCCCCCCCCCCCCCCCCCCCCTTACACACACAAACACACAAAGCAATCTCTGTGCTCCTAAATACCTCTCACTTCTCTTATTTCCTTGCTCTTGCCTTCTTATCATGTCAAACTCTTACCTTTAAAGTTGTACATAAGCATTCATGTGAAAATACCTGACTTTTTTCTTACCTCTGTGTCCAGGGTAAGGTGGAGGATTGGCTGGTGGGGGATTTGGAGCCTGTGGGAAGGGGGGCTTTGGGATTTCATAGGGATCGATCATCTTTTCCTCACTGCTAGGAAGCCTAGAGGACAAGACGGAGAGTTTCGGCCCTGCTGCATTCACACTACAGGTAATGTTCACAGCCTTTTTGTTGATGGTGGCAGCAAACGAAATGGTTCACTCAGCACAAAAACAGCAAACACCCTTAAAGATGTCAAACACACAGTGGATGGAAGACAGTTTCATTCTCAGAGCCTCAAACTGATGCAGCCTTGGAGTCAAGTTCCAACATTCCAACATTTGATCAGTGATGCCTACCAGACAACGCAGTCCTCTATCAATTCACTTAATGTGATGACTCTGAAAATCCACCCTGCTGCCCTCATTCAGCTCTAAAAGTACAGTAAACAGTCTGACTGTGCTTTCTCCTTGCTAGAGCCTACATTGTACACAACACTGTGCTTCAGTCTAAACTCTCCTTTTAAACACACCAGCAGCCAGTTCTTCAATGAAAGACACAAGGACGTGGACAAACCTTTGAACATTAGCCTACGCTTGCCAAAAAATGCAAATACCTGTGAGAGTGTTGCCTCAAACTTTCCGCTCGCTTTGTTGAATCGTTATCTAAAAAATAAGCCATCTGCCCGTCTTACCACATTTTGTCTGTCCTTCACACGTCCTAGAAAGAGATATCTTTTTCTGACGCAGAAAATCCATTCAGTGCTCCCGTCATGTCTCTCCACTGCTCTCTCTGCTTTCTGTCACACTGGCCTGGTTAACTCTGTCACACCTTCCTAAGTTATGTGGGAACCAGTAAAACAGGTCTTTATCTCTCTCAGCTGTTTACACTGTCCTCCCTCTTCTCTCTCTCTCTCTCTCTCTCTCTCTCTCTCTCTCTCTCTCTCAGACAGGTGGATGGTGACACCATGGTTGCGTTCAGTCAGTGGAAAATAGTACATAGAGGTAATGGGTGTGGGTGATGGATGAATGATCATTTATTATCTGTGTCTGTCTTTTGTTCAGCTGCCCATTATCCTCCTCCCGGACAATGTGAATGTAAACACACACACAGAAACACTTTCTTCCATTCCATTAAAAAAAACACAATAAGATATGGAAATTGGGCACTTAAAAGCTTGAATTACAATAACATGAAATGAATGGTTTTCAGTTTTAATGACTACAAGAGAGCCATTTGGATGTTTTGTCAGAGATTTTGTTTATGTCCTGTCACCATGACGTTCACTGTACCTGAGGGCATCAGGGAGCTTCTTACTCCTGCTGCCGGTGGAGGAACCTGAAACTGCGTGTGCAATGTCGTCACGGATTTGCTCTGCCTGAGAAGAAGAATCAGGAAGTGGCATCACTCGTTTAACCTGAACCAAGCACATGATTCAAACGGACACGAGCGTCAGGCGGGACACACTGGGGAAGGTGCTCACATGCTATTACTCACCTTCACAGTCTCGCAGTTAAAGAAGAGAATGTCCGGCTTCTTCAGGTCTGCGCTTTGGCACACCAACAGAAGGAGGGATTTGAAGTGCTTTTCTGTGTTAATGGCGTCACAGCGGTAGATGAGTTTGAAAGGGTAGTTCTCCAGCTCGTCCTGCACGAGTAGATGAGATTGAATGTCATTATGCATGCAAAATATGAACGGCCTTTCTCTCATAAATCTTCATCCATTGAATCATTCACAGGCCTATTTCTTGACCATCACGCTTCTGTTCTCACTTGGCTCTGTGTGTCTCGGAGATGGATGGCCTTCGCTCCAACATCCAGGTACATCTGTTGACTCCACAGCTTTTGGTTCTGTGCCAGGACGGAGAGACGGGACTGGGCTTCCTCCACACTCTGCACATCCCCGTCCTGGAGTGAGAATGTCAGCAGGTGCTGCAAGCAGGGATGAGAAAAGTAAAAGCTGAAGACTTGAAGAAAAATGCATCTTAAAAGAATATCACTCTGAGGAACAGGTGTATCAGATCAGACTTACATTAACAAGATATTGGGAGATGTTTGTCATCCTTTGTCTGGTGTGAGAAAATGGAGAGAGCAGCTTTCTATGAGTACACAGCTGGATAGAGGGGAACCAAAAACATTAAGTGGAGTTACAAAAATTGTTGTCAAAGGACCTTTGATCCATTCCCAGACAGTTCAACTTGTACTGATGGTGTTGTTTTAAGGCAGCTAGCGGTTTAATCTTAGTTTTCTCAAAACAAACAAGTCCTGATTCAATTTTTCCACAACCCTATTTGAGTCTACACCAGCCTGTACTTCAGCAACCTGGCATTACGCTGTGTGAGTGAGCAGCCCAACCTGTCTGACAACAGTACAATGGATCTCACCGTTCTCACTCAAACTCTCTGCTCCTCATTGGCTATGCATACTGGAATCACTGATATCAAGGGAGCACACTTCCAGTATCACTTTGCATATCATTAAGACTGGTTTCATTCAAAAATATACTTTATTTGTTTCCATTTTTTTTGTGCATACAGCCTGAGCAAAGCTGGTGTGGTTGGTTTCATACTCATTTAATAAAATAGTATTTCAAAATAAAAGTAAGAATTGTAATGTGTCCACATTGTTGTTAGGTTAAAATACATTTAAGATGACTGAATTCCTACGTCAGCCCTTCTGAGTATCAACGTTCCTGTACAAAAATAAAGCATTAGCGAGAAAAGGACCTCAGCACATAACCCTGTGTTACAAAACACACAATATCAACCACCCAGAGAATTGTTATAATGCACACCATAGGACATGTCTATGTCACAACACAATCTGGGAGAAAAAAGGTAATGTTCTAGTCACAATTTTGATAAATAATATTAATGTGTTGCGACAGGGACATGACCTATTCAGTTTAGAATTTCAGTTAATTCACATAAGCGTTAAATGTTCCATTAAATGGAAAAAAAGATTGAATTAGCAGTGGCTATGTAAGTAAAAGTAACTTGACAAATTAGTACACAGTAATCACAGGAGACACAAAAAATATCAAACGTGACTAAGTTTCACCATATCTTTCACTGCAGTTTCTTATTCATTGTAACTGTACATGCCCAAATTCATGTAAGAGTTAAGTAGTGCCAGAGAGTGATGATTGGAAATGGATGTTTGTTCAACTTACCAAGGTTGTTTGGCTTCCAGTACTTTATTCCTGGTGTTAACAGTAAAACCTTTCACTGTTCTCTGTCTTAGTGTAACTCACTCTCCTCTACACGGTATCAAAAGCTTTTAGGGCAGAGGCGTGTCACCTTATGCAGCCCTGCCCCGTCTACTACCTCACCTTAGAGATACAAATATTTGCTCATTCTTTCTCCTCTACACCCATAACAAATGCACACATTTCACATTTGGGAACATTTGGGGAAATTGTACAGTGCCAGGGCCACAACTGGCAAAACTGTAGTCATGTTCTCTGTATTTTCTCTTGGAGTTTGGGATTTTTAGCAGCCTGGGGGGAGTGTATGCTTTAAGCTCATTCCAATATTTTTTAGACTTAATATTTGTACTTTTAAGCAAACAAAAGGAATAGAGTTACACTATTCAATCACCAGAACATGATTCTAGTGGTGTAGAGAAGGGTTTGATTGCATTTAAACCTTGTAATATTATTGAAAACGTTGAAGATTCTTTTGCATTTTACTGATAATTGCAACTTCTTGGCACATTGGGAATTAACTAAACATGTTTATGCACAAGCATTAGGTTTGGGGGGTGTGGCAGGGTTACTCCATGTACAGTGGGGCTTGAATGTTTGGGCACCCCAGGTAAAAATTTGTATTAACGTAGGCAAAGAAGCCAAGAAAATATGGAAAAATCTCCATAAGGCATCCAATGACAGATTAGACATTTGTATAATATAGCACAAAAAGTTTGATATTGTTTCCAGCATTTACACTGTCAGAATAACAGAAAACAAAAAAATGACATCTGCAAAAGTTTGGACACTCTGCAGAGTTTATAGCATGCACCGCCCCCTTTGAAAAGCTGAGACCTGACGGTGTCATGGATTATTCTCAATTATCGTCTGGAAAGACGAGGTGATGTCAATCTTAAGTTTTAAATGCCCAGACTCATCTGACCTCGCCCCAACAATCAGCACCATTGCTTCTTCTGAGCAGTTTTCTAGAAAACTGAAACTGGAAATAGTTGTTGCTCACAAAGCAGGAGAAGGTTATAAGAAGATAGCAAAGCGTTTTTGGATGCCAAAATCCTCTGTTTGGAATGGCATTAAGAAATGGCAGTCATAAGGAACAGTGGAAGTTAAAGCAAGATCTGGAAGACCCAGAAAAATATCAGACAGAACAGCTCGCAGGATTGTGAGAAAAGCAAGTCCAACCCACGTTTGGCTGCACGATCCAGCCAGAAAGACCTGGCAGACACTGGAGTCGTGGTACATCAATCCACTATAAAGAGATACTAGTACAGACATGGTCTTCATGGAGAGTCATCAGAAGAAAACCTCTTCTGCGTCCTCACCACAAAAATCTGCATTTGAACTTTGCAAATGAACATATAGTCAAGCCTGATGCATTGTGGAAACAAGTTCTGTGGACCGATGAGGTTAAAATAGAGCATTTTGGCCGGAATGAGCAAAGGTACGTTTGGAGAAGAAAGCGCACAGAATTTAATGAAAAGAACCTCTGTCCAATTTTTCAGCAAGGGGTTAGATCAATCGTGCTTTGGGGTTGTATTGCAGCCAGTGACACACGGAACATTTCACGAGTAGAAGGAAAAATGGATTCAACATGATTTCAGCAAATTTTGGACGCTAACTTGATGACATCTGTGAAAAAACTGAAGTTAAAGGGAGGATGGCTTCTACAAATGGATAATGAACCTAAACACACCTCAAAATCCACGGTGGATTACATCCAGAGGCGCAAACTGAAGGTTTTTGCCATGGTCTTCACAATCTCCTGACCTCAACATAATTGAAAATCTATGAATAGACCTTAAAAGAGCAGTGCGTGACCGTCAGCCTAGAAATCTCAAAAAACTGGAAGACTTTGGTAAGAAAGAATGGGCGAAGATACCTCAAACAAGAATAGAAAGACTATTGGCTGGCTAAGAAGCGTTTCCAAACTGGGATACTTGCCAAGGGGGGCGGGACAAGGTATTAACTCTGCACTTTTACTGACACCATTTTTTTGTTTTCTGTTATTTTGAAAGCGTAAATGATGGAAATAAAATCTACATTTTTGTGACATAATATACAAATATCTAATCTGTCATTGATGCCTTTTGGAGATTTTTCCATCTTTTCTTGGCTTCTTTATGCACATTAATACAATTTTTTTACCTGGGGTGCCCAAACCTTCGAGCCCCACTGTACACTATGGAGTTTAAAAAAGTGGGGTGTCACATTTCATAACAGTCTTTTATTGGAGGTAGACAAGTCTCCACTTTATCCGCCAATAGGGGAAATATAGGCGGAGTTAGGTGAAGTGGCAGCAAGAGAGGTGACCACTTGACTTTGGTTTTAGGACATTTGGAAACTTTGTCAAGGACCTAGCTCTATCGTTTCATACCACAAGGTATTTATCACTTAGCCTATTCTTATTTACATCTCGTTATTTCCAAGTGCAGATTATCCTGTAGTAGGTCTGTGAGTTGGTAGTGGAGAAGTGTGTTTTATTTGCCTCCAAAACAGGCATACGTGGCATATCAGCGTGAATGACAACGCGGTGCGGTTCACAGAAATGTCACTGTTAGGTCATTACTACTGTTAGAACTATTCTGTGGGACTCATCTTTTTTTTTACAGAATCTAATAAGGAATGCACAGTCACAGCCATGGACGTGAAATGTTTCCAGTCTATGCTCGACGATAGGAGCCGACTATTGCATCAGCCTTGTAGTTTTATCTTTTCATAAACTAACTCAACAGGGGAATAGCAGAAAAGTGAACAAATAGTCTCGCCGCGTGTTATGTTTGACAATCAGTCAAAACATAAATCAAATGTGTTCTGATTTAACTTTATTATACACACATTGTCATCGTCAGGCTACTATTTAAAATTGTTTCCTGTCAATTACAGACGACCCCTGCTATGACAAATACTGAAAGAATGGTAGGGTCCCACTTCCACTGTTAAACATCTTTGGTTAAACCCATAGACCGTAAACCACAGTGTTAATAGGAGGATTGGTGTTAGGGATATGCTGCATTCATGGCTCCTCGGTCCTGTATGAGAGCGCCCTGGACTCAATCATGAGGACCTTTTAACTTGAGCTAAAAGAAAAGCTGCAAATTTTTGTCGAGTTGGGCTCAAATACGTCAAGAGCACCCTTACCCTTTCACTTCATTTACTTGAGAAGCCTAGCCTACTATTACTACTTTTTTTTTTAACTTAACTTGACTATTTCCATTTCTTTTTCTTGCCCCTTTAGGCTATAGGCTGCTAACGCGATGATAAGTCAGTAATTTAAAAAACACAAACATTCACAGGTTTTAGCTTTTAAAATTTAAGCTGCGTTTCTTTTTTATTTTACCGTTTTAAATTTCAAAGTTTTTTTTGCTTTTGGATCGTTCGCCTAGTTGAAAAAAAACAAACTATTTGAAGACTTTATCTTGGGTTCTAAAAAACTGATGGAGGCTTTTCAATATTTTATATCCTTTTGTAGACGATCAATCGATTAATGAGAGAAATTCTCGACATTAATATATTATGAAATTGACAATCGCAACAGGATGCCTGATTGTGTCCTTGCTACGTGGTGTTGCCTATAGATTGCGTGCAGCCCCTGAAAGCAGCACTGTAGTTGGTGGGTTGCAGTCTTGCATCACGCGGAAGAACCAAACCCACGGCTACACCAATAAACCGCGAGAACACGCCGGCTATAAGGAAGAGAATTACCATATTCAACGCACATATGAGTTTTTATATCTTTCTATTAAATATTGGCATCAAAGTATCTGATACGTTACATTTACTTTGACGAATATAAACCGAAGAATATTTCAGCTCGCGACGTTGATAACGAGTGACGGACCAAACAACAGCCACACGTGCTCGTTTCCTGCTTTGAAAGGACCGAAGAATAAAACATTATCGCCGACATTCTCCGTTTTCTGCCATCTCTGGGTTTTGTTCTACCTCTTCGTTGACAACATTTTCTGGGGACAGGTCAGTTTTTTTTATCAGGAGTGTTTTTTGTGTGTTCACAGTATCTGACAGTCCAGACAAAGACAGATATGGTCGGAGGTTTAACGTTACTTGGCCATGTGGTAGCTTCCGGCACCGCGCAAAGAGGCTTCAACTTTATTTCTTAAAAGTAAAGGTGATATGAACGTTTGTTTGGAGAAAATGTTTTTATTGGACCCATGTAACGTTAGTCTTTTCAAGGATTATGTTATTCTTGCGTTACAAGAATAGGCTAATGCAATTAACCAGCTGGTGGGATAGCTGCTGCTGTTGTAACGTTATGCTACACTAAGGTGACAGTCTGTCAATCACCATAAAGTTTATTTAAAACCCGAAAAATTGAACATAAAGACATCAATGAAGGTAGGATTTATTTAACAGTTTTAGCCCTGTGTAGCGCGCACACGCGCGCGCACGCACGCACGCACACAGCACCACTATATCCGTGAAAGAGTATCAATGCTTGCGTGAGTCAGAGTAGTATGTCTATCGCAGGTAGGCTACACCACAAGTAAACGCCACAAATGACTGTGCAGCGTCCCCAATACAAGCTGCAGAAAGTCTCCATAAATCTATGAGAAATCAGCAGGAATATGTGTTGACTATTGTTGGGAGTTTCCTCCTCTGTGTCCTTTTGGGTCAATGTATCTGACTCCAATAAAAGACCTATATATCCCTTTGCATTCGTTAAATTGCTATTACATTGATCCTAAGCAAGAGCCAAAAAGGCAACAAGATAAAGTCAAATGCATACGTTTCCCTAGCAACACAGCCGGTCCACTCGCCTCTCGAGCCTTGTGAGCCCTGATCTATTCTTCCCCTCATCTCTTATACCTTTTTTTTTGGGCCCGCTCTTCTTCTCCAGCACAGAGACTGTTATATTCACACAACACACGCCAGGGTGTGGGTCACTGTGTAATGTCTCGTCCTCATTTGCTCTCCCTGTCTTAGATGGAGAAGCAGCCCTTGCCAACTGACGATGACAGGACAGGAACCATAGAGTCTGAGATTGACTGCTACGTTGGTGAAGTGAGCCAGCAGGGCTCATCTGAGCCTGCCGCTCGAGCAGGATGGAACAGTAAAATAGAGTATTTTTTGGCTCAGGTGGGATTCAGCGTCGGGCTCGGGAACGTGTGGAGGTTTCCATATTTGTGTCATCAAAATGGAGGAGGTGAGTAACTCAAATTGTCATCTATTTTAGATGGCTGCAAAGGACTGGGTCCTGTGGGTCCCATGGGGTCCACAAATGTTGTGGGTGCAGAATATACTGTGGTCAGTGGCATCATCACAGGGCAAGAACATGATAAAAACAGAGAGTATCAGAAAGAGAGACTAGTCCATGCATGTAAAATGTATTAACATAATGTTTATAGATGTATAAACTATCTGTTTACTCTAACTATGGAAAAATATGGACATGGTCTATAACGATTAAATACATTTTTGGTTCAGGCTGCCCCAAGTTTTTTTTTTTTTTACCGTTATTCTTTGGCGGCTTAAGTAGATTTTTTGGGGGAAGGGGGTTGGCATTGAGGCAACTGACAGTGAAGAGGCAGACAAGAAATGGGAGAGAGGGGGGGTGGTATGACATGCTACAAAGTTTGCGCTTATCTGGCATGCATCGTTTTAACCATTGGGTTACCAAGGGGCTTTGTATTTTTGTTGATGAAAAAATCATAAAAACCATGCGTTTTATTTAACCTGAAAAAAGAATTAGACAAAAGAACATTGTGTTGCAGGTGGCAGTCATCAGAATGTGGTGCTCAATTGTTAACCGAGTGCTGGTCACCTCTTCTCCTCAGGAGCTTTTCTCCTCCTGTATGTGCTGCTGATGCTGGTTGTGGGCATTCCCTTGTTCTTCCTGGAGCTGGCAGCCGGTCAGGCCATCCGACAGGGCAGCATCGGAGTGTGGAGGTATATTTCCCCCAAGCTGGCAGGGATTGGCTACTCCAGTTGTGTGGTAAGATACTGATTGTAAATGACTGACCCATCTTTAGCGATGTTAAGTATATGCTGATGAATGTAGTTTCATTTAGTATTCTCTGCTTCAATCAGTAATTTCCCACCTTTTTTCCATTGTCTAGAAAAGCATAGTGCTGTAGAAGTAGGATGAGAGAGCAATGGTGTATTTAGCCATCTGAAAAAATCTATGATGAAGTATTTGCAAAGAGGGAGGCTGTTGTGTGATGACAAAAACCGGATACTCTTGTTCTCACATTACCACAGGTATGTTTCTTTGTGGCTCTGTACTACAATGTGATCCTTGCATGGAGTCTTTTCTATCTTGGGAACTCATTCCAGTACCCGTTGCCTTGGGAACAGTGCCCAGAACAAGGGAATATAACAGGTAAACATACAGCATTAAAGGGTTGCTTCACACTTGAAATCGTCATTTTGTATATCAATTATTCACACTGTGATATCCTGAATTCTTACAAATAAACAGTGTCTTTAGTTTTAAGGTCAGTACTTTCCAAACACTTGCATTTTTGCTAAAACCTTACTGCCATATTTTCGGACTATAAGTCGCATCAGTAAAAAAAAAGTGTCATGAATACAAATAAGTCACACTTAGTTAGAAATTGATTTCACAAAATCTAAGACCAAAAACAGACATTTAATCTGGAAAGGGAAGTTATTCATCTACACAATAGCACACACAACAACAAGCTGAATATAGTAGGTGTCAGGTATGTTAACATAACACATTAGCAGTTATTGAACTATATAACACCCAGAAGAAATAACAGGGTGTGGAGACGTAACTGCACCGTTGCACGTTGTCAAAGCGCTCTGTGGACTCGTTCCTCCAGCTCTGGATTCTATACTCACCATGGAGGCATGTGACAAAAAAAAAATGTTTTTTTTAAATATTCAAGGAAATGCAGAGAAAGTAACTGAAATGCAAATGATTATAAGTGTGAAGTATTCCTTTTTAAGGTTCAAAAGAGATGAGAAATTAATTTGTAAATTAATAAGCTGTTTGTTACATGTTAAACCATTTTTTGGTTTCTTTTCTCACTTTGCACTAGTAAAAGAATGTGAAAAGAGCTCCCCCACATCATATTTCTGGTATCGCAAAGCCTTGGACATCACAGACTCAATTGATGAGACAGGCTCTTTCAACCCTTACATCGTCTGTTGTCTGTTGGCGGCCTGGACAGTCGTGTGCCTGGGAATGTCGAAGGGTATCAAGTCCTCGGTCAAGGTAGACATACAATCCATACAGAAAGTATTCACAGCGTTCACTTTTTCCCACAGATTAATATGGAAATGACTCTAAATGTGACCCCAACTTCATTCTTTGTCCAATCATTACGGGTTATCCCGCTGCGATGGAAAAAAAACGTTTTGTGAAGTTGGAGGTGCTGATAGCTGAGGTGGAGGCGTGGAAAAAAAAAAGTTCTGTTTGGAGGTTTGTCATCTTGGATAAGCAACGTGCACGGATCCGCTGGGCCATGCATGGATGAAATATTGACATAGTAAATAGGACTACAGTAAAAGAACTGTGTGCAGAATCAAGACAGCCCAGACGGCTCAGTGTTTGGTGGACCGGGTACACCTTGTTCACTTAGCCTACAAATCATCCAGGGGATCAATCGGGGTTTGTTCCTGGGGAGATGGATCCATGCGTCCGCCTCCTGTACACCATGGATGTGGACCCTAAGCACACAGCCAAGATATTGAAGGAGTGGCTTCAGGACAACTCGGGGAATGTCCTAGAGTGGCCCAGCCAGAGCCCAGACTTGAATCCCATTGAACAACTCTGGAGGGATCTGAAGATAGCTGTGCACTGAGACTCCCCGTCCAGCCTGATGGAGCTCGAGAGGTTCTGTAAAGAGGAATGGGCAAAACTTGCCGCAGATGGGTGCAGCAAGCTTGGGGCTTCATATTCTAAAAGATTTGAGGCTCTTATTGCTGCCAAAGGTCCCACAACAAAGTATTGGGCAAAGGCTGTGAAAACTTATGTACATACTTTCATTTTTTATTTCTAATAAATTTGCAAACATTTAAAAAATGTTTTTTACAAATTGTCATTATGGGGTATTGTGTGTAGAATTTTTGAGGGGAAAAGAAGAAAAAACTGAATTGAATCCATTTTAGGATAAGGCTGTAGCATAACAAATTGTGGAAAAAGTGAAGCGCTGTGAATAGTTTGCGTATCAACTGTAGTAACACAATTGTATCCTGTGCTACATTGTTTTGGCATTCTGTTTGCTCCAATCCCAGTCATGTGTTGGGCTTAGAGTCCAGGGTTATTGTGGGTGAGGAAATCTCTCTGGAATGTCTGGCTTAGGTGTTGACCCACTTCAAATGGCAACATCCACATTATGTGTTAAGTATTGGGAGTTTGGGAAATTAGCATTCATTAAATACTGTGGTTTGTTATCCGTAATGCATATCAGCCAGTTCACTTTTTGCAGAATTATACTTAATAATAAACAAACACAGGAATTTAACCCTGCCTGGAACAAATATTCTAGATCAGGCTAGGAAATAATGATCTTCTGTTTTAAATGTTAGCGCTAACATCTGAGGGGAAGTTTATTACTGTACAGACTTAACAGTCTTGATTAAAAGGACCATATGTTCCGGGTATAACAAAAAAAAGTAATCAAAAAAAAAAGAGAAATTAAAATTTGTAGTAATGAGGGCAATTTGTCATGTGTATTGATAATTTCTAAAAATCATAAGGAGCCACTTGGGGAGATCTGTGCCTTTTCAAGCCAAGGTGCCTTTGCGCACAGCCAAAACCAAAAAACTCCCGTTTACTGGTAGCTGTCTGGATTAAATTGTTTGTCATAATTCTTTGTCCCTTCCTAGGTGATGTATTTCTCCTCCATCTTTCCCTACGTGGTGCTGTTTTGCTTCCTGGTCCGAGGGTTCCTGCTGAATGGGGCCTGGGAAGGAATCACCTATATGTTCTACCCCAAGGTATCCGCAGATAAAATGTCTGGTTGAGTCTAGAAACAAGAGGCAGATATGAACATTTTTCCTGACGCACCTGCTGTTCCCTCTATATATTTCTAGCTGGAAATTTGGGCAGACATTCAGGTGTGGCGGCAGGCAGCCACGCAGGTCTTCTTTGCCTTAGGTCTTGGCTTTGGGTCCATTATCGCCTACTCCTCTTACAATCCCAAGAACAACAACTGCCACCGGGATGCCTTCACTGTCTCTACTATAAACTTCCTCACATCTGTGCTCGCCACTCTAGTTGTGTTTTCTGTGCTCGGCTTTCGCGCCAAAGGCAAGGCCATGGAATGTGTTGTCAGGTATGTTTAATTAGAGGAAAAACGTTGAGTTATGCATTAAAAAAAACTCACACTACACAATGTCTTCAATGTAAGTCACTAGTATGTAAATATTCATTTGTCCCTCACATTGGTACAGATTGATACGCCCTCTGTACATCTGTATGTTTGGCATTGCTAGTTTGCCAAAGGTTCTTTAATTATCTATGTGTCACACAAAGTGTTCTCTGAAATTGTTTGGTTGCATAGACTGCATGTTTACATTTCTGTTTTGTCTTCTCTAAGTAATACTAGGGAGTTATCAAAGCAGTTTCACAGTAGTAATGTGGACACAAACCTGATGCCCGGCTTCAACTACTCTGATCCCAATTCTGTGACTCTAGAGGACTACAGGGCCTGGTTTAAACAGTATGGAAATATGGTCCCAGGCAATTTAACAGACTGTGACCTGGAAAAAGAGATGCAACAGGTAAATATTGATTTCTTGGACTAACTAACTTTTTGTATTTTATAAAAACACATAAAAGTTAACGCTGGCACTCTTGTTTGTGTTCAGGGTGTGGAGGGCACAGGTCTAGCTTTTATTGCCTTCACCGAGGCCATGTCACTCCTGCCTGGCAGCCCCTTCTGGTCAGCGCTTTTCTTCCTCATGCTGCTCAACTTAGGCCTCAGCACCATGTTTGGCACAATGGAGGGCATCCTCGCCCCACTCACTGACCGCTTCAAAACTCTGGCCAACAACAAGACCAAATTCACAAGTAAACACCTTCTGTTTTTACCTCAGCCATTGTTTTTTTTATTTTAAGGAGGGGAATTCCAATCCATGCAAGCATAACATTACAATACACACATTTAATTAACTTGAGTTCAAGTGGCATTAGACTGACCAACTATTGCACAATGCGCCTAATAACACTGAGTATGAGTTTTGTTTTTCCCATAAAGTGCTATTGGACAGTAAAGTTTAACGCCATTACCCTGATAGTGGGTCTCACTCATGTCATTTTGCCCAGAAAGTTACAGCAGTGTCTTCTCACGTGTCATGGAGCTCCTCCCAACCCAACAAACCACCAGCTGATTTCACCGACACATTCAAGCAGAGAGGGAGCTTATATTAAATCTACCTCCTGAACTTGTTTAGGATAAACCATAAATGTATCCATTGTGCCAGACTGCCTATGCTGTCCTTTAATATAGTACTGTTTTACCCTAACGTTTTCATGTTATTGCAGTTTTCAGCTGCAGCCTCGGCTTTGTAATTGGACTGGTCTTCACCCAGCGTTGTGGGAACTACTTTGTGATGATGTTCGATGATTACTCCGCCACTCTGCCCCTCATCATTGTGGTGGTTTTTGAGACCTTCAGTGTGTCTTGGCTGTATGGAGCTGATAGGTGAGGTCTATTTTCAGATTGTCAGTGACTGTCTTAATAAATTTCAACAATGTTTATTGACCTGTAAAGTGAACTCCTCCTGTGTTTCTGAAGGTTCCTTGATGACATTGAGGCCATGCTGGGCTGGCGTCCCCATGTGATTTACAAGTATCTGTGGAAATACATCTGCCTGATTGCCATGCTGGGGCTGCTGGCAGCTACCACTATTCGCATGTTCATCCAACGCCCTACTTATATGACATGGAACCAAGAAAAGGTATGGATAATTGTATTTAAAAGTAAAAAATAAACCCTTAATGGGTTAACGCTGGGGGGAAAAAGCAACTATTTGAGCTGTGATGTTGCGCTTTTTTGTTGTTGTGTGGATTTCAAACGGTGGAGTCTGAAAACTATTTTCTCAGCTATCTACAGTAAAGCTACAGGAAATGTAGCAGCAAGACATGTTTTAGGCAAACCACCTTTAAAACTATAGCAAATAGCCCCCCCACACCTACTTCCCACCCTGAGGGAAATACTTTGGGCCCTATCTTGCACCCTGCGCAGTGCGGCACAAAGCCTGATGCAAGTGTCTTTGCTACTTTAAGACCGTCCAGCGCCCACCTCGTTTAAAAAGCAAATGCACCTGCACCCATGGGTGTGCTGGTCTTACAGGGAGTCATCTTTGGGTGAATTCTTGACATATTGCTATTTTGAGACAGTGGGAAGTGATCGCACCATTGACCAAAAAAATCTGGTCTAAAGTCAATAGCACAACATTTCATTGCTATTTTGACAGCGTATTAGTCAAGTGCACCTAGAATTATACACAGCGCGCACACACTATGCCTGTTACACACACACACACACACACACACACACGGAAACGCAGCTGCACACAAACATGCAAATGATTTCATAAAAAAAACTAAAGTGCAAATCCAAATGCGCCAAAGTACAAACGTGCCTGGCTTTAAAGGGAATGGGAGATGACACTGATTGGTTTATTGCATGTTATGCCCAAAACACACCTATGAATTAATGAAGACACAATGAAGTACAACTCTTGAACCATGCATCTGGGGCAAAGACCGTTTTTCCGCCTTCAAACTTGTAAAGTGGATTTGGACATGCCATAAAAGAACCTGTGCTTCACGCCATGCGCATAGACCGTTAAAATAGGGCTCCAGGTGGTGAGTTTCACCCAGATCACATTGAATATGTAAAGCAGAATAGTTATAAGTTACAGTTGTTTCAGTCCTTGAGTGATTAATTTGATTCCTTTTTCGTCAGGCGTCTGAGGAGCACCTGGAGTACCCAGACTGGGCTCTAGCCGTTTTGGCTATTCTCATCATATTTGCTATAATGCCCGTGCCAGTGGGCTTGATCCACGCTGTTCTGCAGGACAGGAGGACGCAAACAGCCAGAGATACAGAGACTGGTCAGTACATCATTGTTAGCACTGATGACAAGTGTGAAACTCCTATGACCGACCTGTCAGAACTGGACCGAAGGAACGGGAGCGCCATCTCCTTTTCCTAAACACTGGACATGATGTCACACAGTGGGAAAGGACTTGCAGTCAAAATGTCTCATAGATTTGAGTGCAACTTTGGCACAGAAAGCAATCGCAAAGTGGGACAAAAGATTCCTTACATTACTATTTAAAACTTTTTCCACCTTTTTATTATTTACCATTTTAAATTAAGTCCAAGGTATCCAGAAAAAAATACTACTACTTCAAGAGGTACAACTTTTAATAAAAAATCTGTAATATGGAACAACAAATACGTTATTGCTGTGTAGTAACACAAGGTAACCACTAAACTGATTATTAGAGTGGTACAATGTGTTTTCAGTATGAGCCTCAGACATCACATCATGTTTCTGCATTACTTAGTTTTGTACAAATAGTTCACTTGTCCATTTATCTAAAACATCCTACATGTTTCACCCTTTTATAAAGGCACTCTTGTGTGAGATGCACCTCTTCAATCAATCCATAGATGCCACTTTGACAATTAAATTTCACTCTTCTTTTTGCTGAGGACAGACTTACATCTTACCACCGTTCAGTCTCTTCTGTATGTGTTTAAAGCCCTTGTTTGGTAACTTTTTAGATTTTTTATTTATTTATTATTAACTCTTTTTACAGCACAGTGAATTTGACAGTTGTTATGATACATTTTAGTCAGGGTTTAAGTTTGTGAGTTAAATTTTGAGATGGAGTTACAACAAAAAGCTAATCCTGAATTAAAACAGGGAAAATGGCGGCATCACTGTATCGATGTGTAAGACATTAATAATTAATAGTGCATGTTGCACGGCACAGATACTTTCCAGTTAAATGCTGTCGTTTGATGTTACTTAAATGTAGGAATACAAAGGACGGCCTGAGAGTGAAAGGAAGACACTGTTAAAGGGATACAGATCCCGTCTATTTTGCCACAATGTTACATTTCCCTCAAAGCTAAGCAACTGCAAGTATAGTTGTACAAGTTTTGTGAGACTGTTACTTCAAGAAATAGTTGATTTAGCTGTGTTGAAGTTATATTCAACAATTGGGTACGGTAATTAAAAAACTCACTGATTTGGTTTTACGGTTTGATATCATACTGTACTTTCAGTATACTGTATTTTTGCAGGAGCATACTGCACATGTATTTTAACATACTCGGTTCAAACCAACCTGTGATCCAACCCCTGCTATACAGTATAAAAGCATTTGGTTGTTGTGACAGAATAGAACAACATTAAGGTAAACTCCTTTTTGTAATGTAAATATGTGTGTGTATATATAGTACAAGAAGAAACTCTTCAAGAACCAATGTAATTGAAAATGTGTGTGATTTTCTATCACTTATTTGTAAATAGGAAATTAGCATGATATGCTGTATATTTTTTTCTCTTAAGCTTAGGTTAAGGAGGAAACTAGTTGCATGTTTGTTTACACAGGCTAGACAAAGCCATTGACAACAAAGTACAGATTTGCTTCAGTGTTAAGGCTGTATGATGTAATTGTGTTTATTTTGTAAAAGAAATGTAAAGGTTTGATTTATTTGTTCGTCATTATTTTCTTCAACGTGTAGTTTGTTTTACATTTTCAGTGGGTTACTATCAAAATGATTTGACCTTATTGTGTTGTATGGATATGTGCCAAAACAAAGTGCCTTTGGATTTAACTAGGCTGGTCGAACAAAGTCTTACAGGCATTCCAGCAAATGTATAGTTTTTAAAAGACAATTCTTTTAGCAGATTCCCTTTTTATTAGTGTATGTAGCCTGTAAGTCTGTATAAAATATTTTGAGGAAATGTTTGTAATATATTTTTGCCATTTTATTAAAAGGGTTCTTTCACCAAACAGTATCTCGAAACAATCTTTTCTATTAAACATGTAGCTAAAGCTAGCACAATAAACATGACTCTGTATTGATTTGTTAAATGGTTTTCTACATTTACATGTTTGTGTTGCTAAATACAAATGAATCAACAGTGCAATGATTGTAGTTACATAAATTTGTTAAATGCAATATTTTAAAAGACTCATTAGGTTTAAGGTGTACAACAAAGATGAGAGGCAGGAATCTGAACCAATCTCTCCGAATGGTGATGTTTTCCTTTCTTTTCTTTATCTAGGCGAGGCTTGTTGAGCATGAACGTGTACACATTAACTTTTGAAATGCACGGTGCACACATTTTTCTTTCTTACAGGACGTCTCCACTGAAGAATTTGGTGGCTACATCGCTTACGTAAAAGCTCAGAGATTCTGGCAGCTTTTCTGCAACAATGCTCTCTACAAGAACTCACTTCCATCACTTGCTGAGTGCTGCTGCCCATCTGCACATTTATCAGCCTGGGAAAGTTTAAGCATATCGAGACTTCTACCGCCAAAGGTAAACATCTGAGCAGCTGTATACAAGGACAACGTGTAGAGGTAATGTGACTATTTGCTTTTCTTGTGACCTGTGATTGTACCGCTTTGACTGACTGTTGGAAGGCTTCAGTTTGTGTCTGTAACCGCCTGGGAGCTTGTATTTGCAGATCGCATGCAGGTGGCCTGAAACAGAAGGTTCAGGGCTATCAAGATACTGTATGTGTCAAGACAGCTGGCCTATTGTAGCTTTTCCAAATACAGTTTTGACTGTTTCTTTCATAGATATTAGTCCTTCAACAGTTTGAGTGTCCTTATAAGGCTATGCAGTTTGGATGTGGGACACACAACACTTTTACTAAAAAATAGTTTCAAACCAGCGAGCTCAAGAGGATCAAATATCAGACTGTCAAGGTGACCAACTAAACTATGAAGACCTCTATATCCAGTTTGTCCATTACCTTGGAGAATAATGAGTTGAGTGTAATCTAAATAATTTGTGTGTGTATCTAAAAGAAAGAAATGGTTTTGGTGAAAATATGTCATCCATCTGATCCATCAGTAGATGAGTGGATAAATGAATTTCACAAAATAAAATGTATTATCTTGGTGTACAGAATCCTTGAATTCTCCAAATCCTTGTACAGAAAGGTTACTGTATTCCATCTTCATCCGCTTATCAGGTTGCGGGGGCAGCAGCTCCAGTAGGGGACCCCAAACTTCCCTTTCCCGAGCCACATCAACCAGCTCCGACTGGGGGAACCCGAGGCGTTCCCAGGCCAGGTTGGAGATATAGTCTCTCCACCTAGTCCTGGGTCCTCGCCGAGGCCTCCTCCCAGCTGGACGCGCCTGGAACACCTCCCTAGGGAGGCGCCCAGGAGGCATCCTTACCAGATGCCC